>NC_085857.1:30501395-30506395 GCF_034702125.1 Engraulis encrasicolus
GCATAAGGACAAATAAATGCCCTCATTTCTAGATCAAAATTCTAGTTAAAATGTACTAGTTTTTTTTGTACCTCAGTTAAGATTGACTAGATGTTTTTACTTGAAACTAGAAAAAATAAGCTTGCTAAGATTACATTTTTTGCAGTGTTCAAATGGAATGTGTCCACCTGTTCGACTGTGGTGCCCCTGCCTGCCTGCCTGAGTACCTGAGTGCTTTCCTGGCAGCCTGGAAGTCCACTGGTCCCTCTGGCCACTCCAGGACCCTGGGCCCCTTAATAGCCTTCACAGCCGAGAGGACAGAGAGGGATTTTGGGGATGGGCGTTGTGTTGTGACTTTGATGGTGGGGTGTGTCTGTTATTTGGTGGTGGAGGGTGATGGTCTAGCACACACACACATCTGCAGGTGCAATAAATTCCTACACAGACACACACACAGACAGACACATACACAGACACAGACACACACACACACACACACTTGGCAGGACAGACTCAGGTCCCCTTAATCCAGAGCCAGGACTAGGCCCCCAGGGACACAGCCATGAAGCCTTTAACACAGCACTGCACACACCACGGGACAGGACTGTGTGTGTGTGTGTGTGTGTGTGTGTGTGTGTGTGTGTGTGTGTGTGTGTGTGTGTGTGTGTGTGTGTGTCTGTGTCTGTGTCTGTGTCTGTGTGGGGCAACTGACAGCTTTTGCTGGACCCGGGAAAGTGACCTGAAAGGACCCCCCTGCCCCCTGAATACATACAATGCAATGTGGTCCAAAAAATATCATCCAGAAAGTCACTTGAATATGGTTTACATTAAACAATGAAGATTAAAAAAAAAAAACACAACCAAACAAGACAAAACAAAATACGTTTTTTTTTCTACTGAAAAGTGGCTTTAGGTGGGGTTTGGGAGTGAATAAGGTGCATTATTGTGGATACTTATTCTTTTTGTGCTAGATTTATCTTTCAAGGAAAGAGGGCCAAGAATTTTGTTTATCTCTGCTCAGGTCAGTCAATGCTTCCATCAAATGGCTCAAAAAGCTTTTAGGCTCCTACTTTATGAAGACAGCCCTTTTCTTCTTTTAAAAATGCTAAAGATATTCAAATATAGGTAACGACGCACGCACACACACACACGCACGCACGCACACACACACACACACACACACACACACACACACACACACACACACACACACACACACACACACACACACACACACACACACACACACACACACACACAGAGAGAGCAGCTAAGGGAGTCAATGTTATGTAAGACCTCATTGAAGAGCTAATTTCTGGTCTTACTGTTGTTTTTGTTCTCTCTCTATCCGTCTGTCTCTTCATCCTGACGTGTCTGTGTTGATGTGGGATGGCCTCAAGCAGATGGAGCGAGAGACACCTGATGAGGGAATTGTGCTGAATCCACCTCCGGCAACACAACGCATCCACTGTGTGTGTGTGTGTGTGTGTGTGTGTGTGTGTGTGTGTGTGTGTGTGTGTGTGTGTGTGTGTGTGTGTGTGTGTGTGTGTGTGTGTGTGTGTGTGTGTATGTGTGTGTGCAAACGAGCGAGTGAGTGACTGAATCTGTCGACTGTGACTGCTCGTGTGCAGTTAGTGTGCATTATTGTGTGTCTTTGCATGTCTGTGTGTATGCGTAGCGGATGTCTGATTTTGACAGCTCACCCCCTTGGGGTCTTTCAATAATTCATTTGGCACTAATGGAGGCGGGCTGCTCATTTAGCGTGGCCACTACAGCAAACAATTCAAACCTGACAAGCTCATACTGGTTTTTTTTTTGCCTTGAACTGGAAATGCAGCCATTCCTTGACAGACAGACTTTGTTTTCACAACTGACCTCTGTGAATCCCATTTCAGGGGAAAAAATAAGAAAAAAGTGGGAGAGAAAGAGAGAGAGAGAGGGGGGGCAGAGACAGAGGCAGAGAGAGAAATATGCATATGGTTTATGAGACAGCTTGTGAACTTCGTCGAAGAACAAAACCGAAAGAGATAGAGAGCTGCTGAGCGCATGGTTGGACTGGGACCGAAAAACATTCTGGGCATTTTTCTCATGGAACACCCTCTCACACCCCCCTGATTTTGGAATCAGCTTCCTGAGGATGCTTCCTGAAGTGCCCCAACATTTCAATGTTTTAAAACCAAACGTAAGACGAAGCTGTTTTCAGATGCCATCTTTTAGATATTTCATGGGTTTTAAGGTATTTTTTATTTGTTATTCTCCTTTATCTTCCTGCTTTTATCCCTGGCTTTTTTTTATCTTGTTTTACCTGCCTTTTGACTTGTGCTGTTTTTTTTACAGCACGCCTTGCGCTGCTATTGCTTTTACGCTTATTTTCTATTTGTTCTGATTTTGCATGGTTTTTATGTCATTGTACAGCACATTGAATTGCTTCCATGTATGAAATGCGCTATAGATATAAATTGCCTTGCCTTGCCTTGCCTAACTCAGTCCACTGTCTATATTACAGACAGACCAATGGCCCATCCATCTAAATTAACCCTCAAGCGACCGGCCTGTTTTTGCGACTAATCTGACCGAGTGGGGTCATTTATGACCCCAAGGAGTTTATATAGAAATACCACTATATAAATTATTTTTTGGGGTTCATTCAAATTTATTTACATCTTGCACATACTTGTCCCTCATCTAAAGCAAAAAAATGTGAATTTGAACATTTTATTGTTTTGCTAAAAAATTGTCAAACTTACATACGTATATGCTAATTATGATGTATGCCCTCATTTGCATATGTAAACATCAAAATACAAAAAACATCCAATACATTTTTTTCTTCTCTCATCATCAGTAATCAACTGAGAAAGTTTCATGGTGATATCTATCATTTACATTTTTTAGCCTATTCACTTGTAGTGGTCTTACCATAATAATACAGTATATTTATGCTAATTATGGAAATTACTCAAAGTGAAACTTTGGGAAACCAAGCTAAATTCTATCCATTAGGCCCATAGATGATATTTCTGCAATAAAACTTTAGGGTACTCAACATTTCTGGGTTCATGAAATTACAAGATCAGAGAATATGGTAATTTACATAGACAAAACCATGTCTCAAACATATAACCTTATGCACACTCAAAATTTCTCTGAAACTTTTTCTGGACATTGTAGCTGTGAAAAGGTGTCTTCCATATGTATTAGAGCAAAGAAATAATTCAACTGATGCTTCAGCCTTTGTATAGCCATATAATAAGGAAAATTCTAAAAACGCCATTGATTTCTACACTGATGACTTGTTTCCTCCCTCTTTGTTCATCAGGATGACTTCCATTTCATATTCTCATCATGTGTCTAGGACCACTGTGCCATTATATCAACAAATATGGAGCAATAACAGAGGAAATGCTACCTGGGTGCCCTCACAATATGCTTTGTTGGCTATCGCAGGGGTGCCCTATTTATTTATAATATATTATATTTTAATACTATAAATGTTTATATTATGAATATTTTAGGTCTGCTGACCATGGCCTGCCCCAAGACACAAAATACAAAAACCAGAGTTTGAAAATTACAACAACAATGGACATTATAATGTTGAGTATCTCATGGATCCTCTTGGGGTCATAAATGACCCCAGAGGTGTTTTGATTATAAATCCCATATAGATGGTCCAAATCTCACAAAAATCATTCTCCACATGCACAACATATGTATTGACAAACTCCTAGAAGGACAAGTTTTTCTGATGAAAATTGCATAATGACCCCAGTCGGTCGCTTTAGGGTTAAGGGCCGGTCCCTAAAGGGAACAAAACAAACAACAACTAAAAACCAAAAGCATCGGCCCCTGATGACTGTCGGTCCACTGGGGAAATGCCCTGTATGCCAGATCGCCAATCCAGCCCTGGCTGAGCGCCAACAGAAGTATAAAACATGTTGGGGATGATGAGTGGCGTATCCCATCGCATGCTGACAGGGAGTCAGCAGTGTGGGGTGACAGAGGAAGAGAACGAACCACTTCAGCAGGGGCTCCATCTGCTAACAAAGCCCAACTGTGACCCAGTTAACCACCTCACCCAAGAGAGAAAAAGAAAAAGAGAGTGGAGTGGAGAGACAGTGGGAGACAGAGGCAACTGCAGTAGAAGTAGAGAGGAAAAGAAACAGATGTTGGGAGACAGAGTGATAGGCAGTATGAGATAGAGGGAGGGAAAGGGAGAGAAGTGGCAAGGAGAATGGCATGAAGGAGGTGTGTAAAAGAGTGACAGAGATGAGAAGACAAACAATAGGATAGTGTGAGAGAAAAAAAGAAAGAGTAACAGTGAAGTATTTAGAGAGCAAGAGACTGTATCAGGAGAGAGAGAGAGAGAGAGAGAGAGAGAGAGAGAGAGAGAGAGAGAGAGAGAGAGAGAGAGAGAGAGAGAGAGAGAGAGAGAGAGAGAGAAGCCACCATGCTGCGATCATTTCACTTGTCCCCTGCTGTCAAACCTCCACTGAATGGGGTATTTTTGTTCTCTGTTTTTATAGCTTGACAACAATATGGGATAATCACTCGAAACGGGTTGGTACCATGGTATCATGCAGGCTTGTCAACTGCAAATAAGACATATGTGTGTGAAAATAAGGTAGCATCAGTTCTGGAATCATTTATGATGGTAGTTCAGCGATAGGCATCTGATGGGATGAGAATTTTCTGGAAGCACGTGACATCTAAGGGTACCTTTCTGTGCATGGAATAACCTAACCTTTTATTGTGCAGGAGAGAAAAAAACATCCAAAGAAAAAAAACAAACAAATATTTGCAACAGTTATTTTACTACTACAGCGCTTCAAAGGTTATTTATTTAGTTAGGCCTACTGTTTGTGTGCACTTTGATTGTTTTAAAGGAGAAAAGCAAAGGCCATGCGGAGTGATACTTGTAGACACTTTGCAAAATAGTCATGGACCTCTGAGCTTTTTGGAAACAAACATTAACAAACATATTTTGCTGAGGCCCAATTGAAAGAACAAAAACAGAACAA
>NC_085857.1:30511395-30516395 GCF_034702125.1 Engraulis encrasicolus
ATGACCATGTTCAATATCATAGCCATCACATTGACTCTCATAGCACTACAATTACTGATATTGATAATAACGCTTCAAGAGGTAGATCTTGCTTGCCATCTAGGCAGAGGTTGGGGATCTCGGGCATAAAAAGTTTGGTGACCACTGCTTTACGGGGTGGCTGGACCAACTGCACTCGAGGAGCATAGGTTAAAAGCAAAATAGGGTATTGGGCAAGGTCGCTGGCCATGGTGCTGGATTACTGCCAGCTGGGAGTACGGGGCTCCGACTGAGAGCTCGGACAATATCTGCGCCCAAGAATATGTGCAACTCTGAGCGAACACTCCCTGCATAAGCCTGCTTCACTAGACAAAGCAAGAGTACACGTGACTGCAGCCAGTAAGTGTATTTTGCTATATTTTTCTTTATAACAAAAAAAACAAAACAAAAAAAACTAACCCCTCTTTGCAACTGCACTTGTTGTTCTGTATATCTCCTGTGCACTTTGTATATGCTTGTGATGTTGGCTTGATTATGTCCTCTTTTGAAAGTCGCTTTGGTTATAAAGCGTCTGCCAAATGCAATGTCATGTAATGTAATGGTCGGTTATTGGGAGTGTGAGCAGAACTGAGGAGGAGCGAGGGCGGAATCCTGGATAAAACGATCGTGATGACGTAGATAGGGCGTGATTGGGGTGGATGGTGGGTACGAGTGAGAAAGCAGGGAATAAATGCGGGGTAGATAATTGAAGGGTGTGCCTGCCAGCTGTCATTGCACTTACGAATCAAACGGTGGCTGAGCGGAGAATGAGAATCAGGTGGATAGTTAGGCGTGCCGGTTTTAACACGCCGAAAATAGACGAATGACAGACGAGCAGGGAATAGAGTGCAGGTGTTAATTTAGACCTGTCAAATTTTATTAGGCTTCTCCCGAACTTTCGTTTTTAACAAAACATGCATTTATGTCATTTGTGTCATGATTTCTTTTTCTGTGGGGGGGCTATCGCAACCTGTAGCCTACGGGCCCCGGGCCATCTTAATCCGGCCCCACATGCACTCTCTCTGTCCCTGTCTCTCTCTGTCTCTACACCCCCCCTCTCTCTCTCTCTCTCACTCTCAATCTCACTCTCTCCCTCATTATCCCTTTCTCCTTTTCGACAGTCTTTCCCTTCTTTACTTCCCAAGCCTCTCTTTACAATGCCTTTTCTCTAATTTTTTCTCTGTGCTATCTTATTCATAACCTTTTTCAGTCCTTCCTCCTATTTTCTCACTCTTCGCTCAATCCCCTAACCACCCCCTGCAAACCCACCCCCATCTCCTCCTCCCCTCTGTATCTAAAGCTGTGCAATTAATATTCAGTGGCCGTGTAATGTGATTTGCAGTGGAGACGGATGATGAAGACGTCTGACAACTGAGGAGCCACACTCACACACTCTCTCTCTCTCTCTCTCTCTCTCTCTCTCTCTCTCTCTCTCTCTCTCTCAGATACACAATCAACATCTCACTCAGACACATCGACTCTAGACATCCACAACAAGGCACCAAGCGCAAAGCAGACACAGATAAATTAATTTACTGTGTCAGCCTAAGCAAACAAATAAATACAATTTGTGTGTGTATGTGTGTGTGAGAGAGAGAGAGAGAGAGAGAGAGAGAGAGAGAGAGAGAGAGAGAGAGAGAGAGAGAGAGAGAGAGAGACTTAGTTATCATTTAATACAATTATTATTATCTACGTCGGCAACACTGCTTCACTGAGTCATGCTGAAGATGTGGAGAAGAGCCACAGACGTTGTGCATAGTAATAATTGGGCATAATTGGGCCCTCATTTAATTGAATGTATTGGTTGGGGGGGGCATTCAGATGACTTTTTCATGGGCCCAACCAAAGCTGTCAGCGGCCCTGTATGTGTGTGTTTGTGTGTATGTGTGTGTGTGTGTGTGCAAGCGTGTCTACGTATGTGTGAGTCTCCACTGAGCAGAGCAGCTCACTCTAAATGACTGACTGACTGACTGAGTGTTGGATGTCTCCCATCTCCTCTGCAAACCACATGTCTGTCCTGTGTCATCTGTGTCAGGAGTGTCCTGTGGGATGGTTCCAGCCACAGCCCAGACACAACCAATTAGCGTCAGAGCAGCACTAATGTCTTCTGACAGCCTTGCACTCACGCCCACAATTACACACACAAACAAACAAACAAACAAGACAACAAAGCGGAAAAAGACACAGAATAGATGGTGACACACACTGCAGCAGATACATAGCTACAGGAGCTGAAAATACTGTATACAGTGATACATGGTCACAATGTAAAATGTGTGGACACACACACACGTGTGACGGAGGTTATCTGGCACCTGTTGGTTCCCCTCGGGGCTGTGAACGTGCAACCTCGTCAACTACATCGGTTACGAAATTGGAGGCACAGTACGATACCGCTGGATTAAAGGACCAGTCCCCCAGCCCAACGGCATCGACACTGTATGAGGCTATCGGAGGGAGGTTTACTAACGCTCCACACCTCTCTTCTCCCTCCCCACCGAAAATAAAGTTAATTCAGTTGTTCATGAGGGTTGTGTGCGTCCTAATTATGTCCTGGCCAGTAAAATACATCCTTGTAGCTCTTTGAGTGCCATGGACTTGAAAACGAGTCTTTTCAGAATGTATGGCACAGTACCAAAGACTTCATATCAAGTCAGTTACGTTTTTTTTATGGGGGATGGGGCCTAACAAGTTAATCTGGTGTGTTTGTTGTTCACATGGACAAAGAATTCAATTTCTCATGGCTCTTGAAAAAACACTCAAAAGTTGAAAAAAGCCTGGCAACCCCCTGGTCTGAATTTGAAAATGACTGGCACTCAATGAGTTAACCTGCCAGACGATTAGCTGCAGGTATGTCTGTTGTCCCTTGTGAACGTTAATGTTGATGGGGGGGACGGTAACACACATACTGTATCACATATTTCTGTATTACAAAAAGAAAGAAAGAAACAGAAAAATATACACATGCACGCATATCCAAGCACACACACACGCACAGGCACACTATCAAAGACAGACTCACACACACACACGCACGCACACACACTTATCACCTCTAAGCATCAATTATCATAGCACATCGCTTCAAGAAAAAAAAAGAACTTGAATGAAATTCAGCCTCTGCACTAAGCTCTCTCTCTCTCTCTCTCTCTCTCTCTCTCTCTCTCTCTCTCTCTCTCTCTCTCTCTCTCTCTCTCTCTCTCTCTCTCTCTCTCTCTCTCGCGCGCCATACACATGGTAAGTGGCTTTGATCTACAAAGGCAATGTCCCTCCTGGTCTCAGACCTTAAGTAGGTGCTCCAAAAAAAGTTTTACACACGCACACTTGTGCACACACTCGCTCACATGGTCAGACACATAACTACTAAGTAGTTACATAACTACCAAGTTGTAGCTTCTGAATCCAGACTGTTTATCACTGCATACACACAGACGCACAAGCGTGCACGCACACACACACACACACACACACACACACACACACACACACACACACACACACACACACACACACACACACACACACACACATACACTCCCTGTCTTTGAAGACTCTCGTGTGTGTGTGTGTGTGTGTGTGTGTGTGTGTGTGTGTGTGTGTGTGTGCGCGCGCGCGTGTGTGCGTCTGTGTGTATGCATTGATAAACAGTCTGGATTCAGAAGCTTCAACTTAGTACCATATACTATATATATTGTATAGTGTGTGTGTGTGTGTGTGTGTGTGTGTGTGTGTGTGTGTGTGTGTGTGTGTGTGCGTGCGTGCGTGCGTGCGTGCGTGCGTGCGTGCGTGCGTGCGTGCGTGCGTGCATGTGTGTGTGTATGTATGTCGGTCCACATGAAAGGGCATAGTAGGCAATCATGGCTCATTTCATGTGGGGTTTAGGGCTAGTGGGTGTGGAATGGATGTGGATGTGGATGTGGATGTGGTCTGGGGCTTTGTTCCTGCTAGTTTGGGAGCTGAGTCCTGGAGGACAGGGTCATAGCCTGCTGTGCACGAGAGGATAATAACGTCTGATATACGTAACACTGATGCAACGGGAGATCTGATGGTTTTAGGCGGTGCACTACATCTATGCACATATCAAAACACCTCACACACACACACGTACACGCACACGCACACGCACGCACACACACACACACACACACACACACACACTGACCTTGTTGCACACGTGCACTGACACATTTACATTCACTTCTATTGGTAGTGAGAAAAAAAGAGGGAGAGAGACAACGAGAGAGCGAGAGCGACAGAGAGAGACAAAAACAAAAAAGGGGCCGATAGAAATGAAGGCAGATAGAGGACAAAAGAAAGAACAAAGTGGGAAAGCCATGAAAAGAAAACAAACAGAGAGAAGAAAAGAGAGATGGAGAAAGTGTGAGAGACCGAAAGAGAGAAAGCAAGAAAGACAGTGTCAGAAGAAAGGGAGAGAGGAAGAAGAGAAGACCATGGCCGTAGCCAGGAATTTGAAATAAGGGAGGTCCATAGTGCACTCGCAGCGCGCCAGAAATGTTTCAAAGGTGCACTGTGTAGGATGTTGCCCGGAGTATCAATTGTAACTATGTGGCTCATTGAAACTATGCTGTCTTATGCCACTTTTGGTCTTTTCGTGAATATTTGCTGAATAATGAACTAATATTTACTAGTATGACCACAGTTTACAGTTACAGTT
The DNA here is from genome assembly GCF_034702125.1 of Engraulis encrasicolus. Lineage (NCBI taxonomy): Eukaryota > Metazoa > Chordata > Actinopteri > Clupeiformes > Engraulidae > Engraulis > Engraulis encrasicolus. Next base: position 30,516,089 of record NC_085857.1, read on the forward strand.
TTGCAGCTGAAAAGATTTCTGGAAATTCAAAATGGCGGACAATGGAGAAGATCCCCTTTTTCATGTATGAAAAATATTGGTTTCTCTACAAATAAGGGAGGTACGGACCTCCCTTACCTCATATGTGTCTACGGCCATGGAGAAGACAACGAGGCTTGGCTGGACTTGACTGCAGTCTGCGACCTCTATGTGATTTAAGGATTTGCGGGCGGGTGATTATTAATCTCAAATTAATTAAGAGTATTTCACTGGGTCACTCAGGCACACCAGCCACCAGAACGCCTGTGAGCTTGCATGCAATTAGGCC
>NC_085857.1:30521395-30523895 GCF_034702125.1 Engraulis encrasicolus
CTTGTTCAAAGCCATTCCTGCTGTTGGCAGGAACTTTTCCTGCCTTCTTGATTTTAAGATCAGGCCCAAGGTATTCAACCACCCCTGTGGTTGACTCGTTCCTTATACAATGCACTATATAGGGGTGTGATTGGTGTTGCCTGTTTTAACCCATTTTAACCTAAGGCACCTGTGAAAAACACCTTCTGAATGCCTAAGCCCTTTTTGGGAAAAGGTGCCCGTTGCCTATTAAAACCTAAATATCTCAGCCTATGAAGCACATAATAACATGAAATAAGTTGCACAAAAGGGGTTCCACGCGCTTCTGCTTTTACATCTGGGGCATCAACGGGAAGGAGGTAGTTAATCTTGAACGAAGAGAAGAGACTGGAGCAGCTCAGATGGCATGCTTTTCTTTATAATTCAAGTGCACAACATGTTTGGGACTAACGTTTCGATGGCAAGCCATCTTCATCAGAGGACTCTGATGAAGATGGCTTGCCATCGAAACGTTAGTCCCTAACATGTTGTGCACTTGAATTACAGTAAAAAGAAAAGCATCCCATCTGAGCTACTCCGGTCTCTTCTCTTCGTTCATGAAATAAGTTGCATTTTAAAGCTAGGACCCTCATTTTCCATCGGAATGTGTTCATTCAGCTCTAATATACCCACATCCTTTAAAAAAAAACACTCAAAACTCAAGAGCCTGAACGCAGTGGATATGTCGCTCTAGGCGCCAAAGGTCAAACAATGCATATGTTGCATCAGGCTAAAATGGGCTGATTCAGTGCACCATACAACAAATGAGTGAATGATGCAGATTTGGCCCAAAATGGAAACTCCATTTGTCACACAAGAAGAAACAGCCTGAGGGGGCCAGTAGTGATATCAACAAGCGTAAAGCAAATATTACTATGCTGAAAGAGATCATGCATAGTTGAAATAGCATAAACAAAGCCAATGAAACTGCAGTACTGCAGTAATACAGTAAGTATGGCCAATATGGTCAAACACACTCATGCATGCATGAATGAATGAACACATGCAGGCATGCACACACAATCCAAACATTTATCCGACCAATATTCTTTGTTCATTGAGCAGGAAGTTGGACAGTAGAATTTCTGAGAAACAGGACGTAAGATCTTATGGAATTTTAATGACAAATTTATGACCATGATTTTAATGTTCTGTGTGTGTGTGTGTGTGTGTGTGAGAGAGAGAGAGAGAGAGAGAGAGAGAGAGAGAGTGTGTGTGTGTGTGTGTGTGTGTGTGTGTGTGTGTGTGTGTGTGTGTGTGTGTGTGTGTGTGTGTGTGTGTGTGTGTGTGTGTGTGTGTGTGTGTGTCTGTGTCTGTGTGTCTGTGGGTTTGTGCGTGTAGAGCAATTTGAGGGAATGTGTTCATGTGCGTTTCAGTGTACATGCATGACAGTGCATGTGCATGCATGTTAGATATCATGGTTAGAGTTTGAGCTTACATTTTTTTTTTTTTTTTTTTGTCTTTGTCTTTGCTCCGGGGATTAGCATAGCCTTTTGAAGGAGCAGCGGAATGAACCAACGGTGCTGATGCAATACAAGATTGACAGTTCTGAGTTCGATGTTGATTCAAAACAGGTATCAACTCAGGCCAGCTAAGGCCAATTCCCAGGAGAACCTTGAAGTGAGCGTGCTAATTATTTGAATGTATGCTATGATTGACATGTGAGTGGAAGCGTGGTGAACAGGGCCGTAACGAGACGTTTTCAAATACCGAGGTCAAATACTGTGTGCTGTACTGCATACTGTACATTAAGAATGCTTCAAACTCTTCAGTCAAACTCTTAAGTTTGTTTCCATGAATCACTGCTTTGAGGATAAATGGGGGTGGCATATACAGACTGAATTTATCATTGTTGATCATAGATCGATTTTCATCATCGATAATTTTTGCATTTCTGAGACAAATGCAGAGGACATGACCTCTGTGTCCTCAATGGTAGTTACGGCCATGGTGTTGAAGTCTTGTTAGCAATATCTTTATGATGACTATGACACTGTCTGACTTTGCATGCTGTGTGCTATTTTTTTGTGATATCACCAAACATAGAGGGCATGTGTTTAGACTGGCCAACAAAATGGACAAATTAGTCTGTTCTCCCTTGAAGAAGTTGGACGTGGTATGGCTGGACAAGATATTCCACGATTTCCTGAGATCTTCTTACAGCAACACACAGTTTGCTATGATTGAAGGGTCTATTAAATCTGAAATCAACACATTTTTACTTAAAATAAGTGAATTTTAATAGTTATCTAGTGGTGTGCTCTAAAGACCCAATCAAACAGATGGTGGGAATCATAGCCATTTCCCGCCAGCCGACACACAGCCTTCTGAATGCATTGCCAAATAAGAAGCTGTAATCCGTTTGGCTTGCTGAGCCGTAAAAGTAAGATTGATTTTATATTTTAGTCATATTTACCTCCTCATCAAAGAAAACCTTCACAGCGATATTGCAAATATGGGCCCAGCCAAAAACACTAAAGTG
>NC_085857.1:30528895-30533895 GCF_034702125.1 Engraulis encrasicolus
ACGAACAGAAAATGCAAGCATGTAAGCAGTTGATTCTGCCGATGTGTAAACATTCGATGGAGGAAGCTACGGTAATAACTAGCAGGCATTGTGCCACGAGTGTTCAACGGAATCTATGGGCCTAAGTGAAAGCATCTGTTGTTCCTTCCCATGAATCTCTTCCACTAACCAAAGTTAGTTATCCATTCCATACACACACAACCACAACTACAACACACAACTATCCCACTCCCTCTCCTCTCATCTCACTGCCCCAGGGAATAATGCACTGGAGCTGAGAGAGAGAGAGAGAGAGAGAGAGCGAGAGAGAGAGAGAGAGAGAGAGAGAGAGAGAGGGGGGGGGGGGGGGTGGGGGGGGGGGGGGGGGGGGGGTGGGGGGGGGGGGGGGGGGGGGGGGGTGGGGGGGGGGGGCGGGGGGGGGGGCGGGGCGCGGGGGGGGGGGCGGGGGGGCGGGGGGGGCGTGGGGGGAGGCGGGGGGGGGGGGGGGGGGGGGGGGGGGGGAGGGGGGGGGGGAGAGAGGGTGGGGGGGGGGGGGGGGGGGGGGGGGGGGGGGGGGGGGGGGGGGGGGGGGGGGGGGGGGGTAAGGTAAGGTAAGGTAAGGTAACTTTATTTGTACCCGAAGGTAGATTAGGTTGCAGGCAAAAGTAGCAAAAGCTTACACAGACAACAAAATACTGACACACAAAAAACTTGCACCAACAGCCCAATACTAATGACAGTGACAAAGGACAATAGCAAAACAAAACAAGGACAACAAAAACAAAAACATGACAAGCAGACAAGTGCTCCAAACAAGGATATGAAGAGAGAGAGAGAGAGAGAGAGAGAGAGAGAGAGAGAGAGAGAGAGAGAGAGAGAGAGAGAGAGAGAGAGAGCGCAATGCAATGCAAGCATTCATTTGTGTGTTTGTGTTAACACTTATTTCATTATATCATTACCAATGTATCTTGAACCAATGCTTTGGCAATACAAAATGTTTTTTGTCATGCTAATAAAGCTTCTATGAATTGAATTGAATTGAATGAATTGAGAGAGAGAGAGAGAGAGAGAGAGAGAGAGAGAGAGAGAGAGAGAGAGAGAGAGAGAGAGAGAGAGAGAGAGAGAGAGAGAGAGAGGCAGACAGACAGACAGGCAGACAGACAGACAGACAGTCAGACAGAGAGACAGACAGACAGAGATCCATGTCTAATATGGTATAGTATTGAGTATATGGACATATGGTGGTGTAATGTGGTCACCTTGAGTTGTTTGGTAGATGTGACAACATTGAGGTATTATATATGATATGGAGGTGCAATTATGGTGTGATTTGAACATCTTCAGTTGTTTGGTCTTCTCGCAGAGTGTGTGCTGGTGGATGTAACAGTAATGATGTATAATATAGTACAGTATTGAGTATGGAGATGTGGTGGTGTGATGTGGTTTGGTCTTCTCGCAGAGTGTGTGCTGGTAGATGTAACAGTACGGAGTCATGATATATAGTATTGCGTATATGGAGATAAGGTGGTGTGGTGTGGTCACCTTGATGAGGTATAATGAGGTATAATAATATAGTACAGTATTGAGTATCTGGAGATGTGGTGGTGTGGTGTGGTCACCTTGAGCTGTTTGGTCTTCTCACGGAGCGTGTGCTGGTAGATGTAACAGTATTGAGGTATAATATAGTACAGTATTGAGTATATGGAGATGTGGTGGTGTGATGTGGTCACCTTGAGTTGTTTGGTCTTCTCGCGGAGCGTGTGCTGGTAGATGTAACAGTATTGAGGTATAATATAGTACAGTATTGCGTATATGGAGATGTGGTGGTGTGGTGTGGTCACCTTCAGTTGTTTGGTCTTCTCGCGGAGCGTGTGCTGGTAGATGTAACAGTATTGAGGTGTAATATAGTACAGTATTGAGTATATGGAGATGTGGTGGTGTGGTGTGGTCACCTTGAGTTGTTTGGTCTTCTCGCGGAGCGTGTGCTGGTAGATCTGCAGCTGCTCTGCTGCCTCTGGTCCCGGCTGCCGGGCCAAGATGTGCTTCAGCTCCACGTACAACTTCTCCTTCTCCTGCACGCATTACATTTAATTACATACGTAATTACATCATTGCATACATTACATTTAATTACATTACATTTAGCACAGACACATGCACGGACACTCACACAAACACACATGCACACACACATGCACGCACACATGCACGCACACATGCACGCACACATGCACGCACACATGCACGCACACGCACAGGCACACGCACACGCACACGCACACGCACACACACACAAACACTTTAGAAAGTCTGTGTTGGAGGCTCTCTATGAGCATGCACACCGGTGCTCAAACCTGTTTAATACTGAGTCACCATTTGAAATGAATGTGGACCTTCTGAGCTGCAGTGACTATTTTCTGTTCGTCTCTACATGAAAAGGATTCTTAGTGAGGTACGCCCTCTGTGTTTGCCCTGGTGGCAAAGTTGAGATGTTTGTACTTCCGTTCATTCCTCTATCAATGGCCTAGATCCATTCATCCATCCCCCTATTCATTCACATTGTAAACCTTTTGGCCTTGTGGAAGAGAGCGGAAGATGTCTTCAGAAAACAGAAACACATACAGTGGCTATGTCTCAAATCACGCACTTGTGTCAGTGCACTGACAGTCAGTGCACAGTACACACAGTGCACTGAGGTCTTTAGTGCATAGTGTCGTGGATTTTTTTTCGCACTATGCACTGTGCCCTCGCTGGAAGTAACAGCTGAGCATGGCATAAGCTGGCCAAAATATGAGTTGGCTACTGTTTACAATGCACAGCGTCTTGTGCTTGTATTTCCATGTCCTTCACCCAAAGGACAACAATCACACATACAATACTTTGGTTTGCATGAAAAGGTTGGTGTCCCATCAACATTACTTACAGAATTAGGAGACTGTGGACCAAACTCTTCTACTGAACTGACTGCCACATTTCCTCCGTGTCATAGTCAACATGGCCGCCGTTTAGTGCGTGCAGTGTACATGGCTGCATATCAAATGGCGCACTTGTGCACTTCGGGCACTATGTTTCAGTGCGTAACTAATACGGCATACGCACTGAAGCATGAACACTAAAGTGCACAAGTGCACCATTTGAAATTCAGCCCATCATTCAAGCACTGCATTTTCCCGCCATTGTTAGGGCATTATCCTGGCACTTTCAGTGCACTGGCTCAACTGAAATTTTCAGCGGGAGCGCCCTAGGCACTGAAAAACAGTGCACGAAGTGCACAAGTGCGTTATTTGAGACACGGCCAGTGTATATGACTGCCAATCTTGAGCAGAGCCTAATCAGTGTTCCTGTTCTATTTTGGGGATGGCTAAGCCTAAAACTCCCTCATGATATAAATAATAAAACCCTTCATTTGCAACAGAAAAGAGACGCTAGGGAAATAACAGACATGTAGTGTGTGTGCAATTGTGCGTGTGAAGATAGGGAACAGTTAGAGTTTAGCAGTGTATTTGGCCCTTGCTGTTTAATGCACACACGCATGTGCGCGCGCACGCACACACACACGGGCACACACACACACACACACACACACAAACACACGCACGCAGGCACGCAGGCACGCAGGCACGCAGGCACGCACGCACGCACGCACACACACACACACACACACACACACACACACACGGTTGGTGGTCCGGTAGGCGTGAGGTGTGTTTGGTGTTTGGCTGCTGTGGGACTCCACTTAATTGCTGTGGGATTATTGACCAAAGCTCCTCTCATTAAGGCGCTAATGCACCCTGGAGTGACTCCTGATCTATCACCAGGCTGGGCCTTTGCCATAACACAGCGTTGACATCCAAACTGCAGTCACGCTCTTGTTTCAAATTCAGTCAACATGTTAGAGCTCGTGGAATTACCACTCAACCTGTCATGAAATTTGTGCATTTTAGTCTATGAGGAACATATTTGAAGGTATTTAGATTCACCGTAGGGAGCAAAAAAATGTTGCTTTAATACATATTAGTAAGACAGCACACAGATATAGGATAAAACGGCAACTTGCAAAGAGGTGTTGGTGATATTTTCGAAAGCAGGACTGATTTTCTATGAAACCTGAACACTCTGCATTGCATGTTTCTTTCTCTGTCTCTGTCTCTGTCTCTGTTTCTCGCTCTCTCTCATCCTGATGTTTCTCACACCTTCAAGCAAATATGGAGTGTCATGGACATACACACCCAGCGCCCATACGCCCAGCGATGAGGATGAGTCATAATGCTCTTGCAACACACGCAATGCCTGTCCTTTTAAATTACTCATACACATACTGTACACTACACTCTTGCCTAGGATCTCCACGCCCACGCCCATGCCCATGCACACACACATACTCTCTCTCACACACACACACACACACACACACACAGACACAGACACAGACACACACACACACACACACACACACACACACACACACACACACACACACACACACACACACACACACACACACACCTCATGTAATAAGATGCAGTCTCTCTCTCTCTCTCTCTCTCTCTCACTCGCGCGTGCGCGCATGCATACACGCACGCACGCATGCACACACACAGATGTCTCACGTCATCATAAGATGCAGGACTCTCCAGAGTGCACGTCTGCAGTATGTGGTGTGTAAGAGGTTGAATTATGGGTAAGTAGGGCCTGGGGGGTAATGGCGCTGCTCCACAGGGGTCAGGGGGAGTTGAACTGCTGCCCAGGGACCTCCAGAGCTACCGAACTACTGAACACCTCCATGTAGGGATGGGGTATCGGTATCGGGGTATCAGTATCGGTTCAGACATCAACATAATTCAGGGATCGGATCGGAATTTTTCCAAAGTATAGGAACTTTCCTGATACTGACATTGAGCCAGGTGTAATGTTAATTTGAAATCTTAACATTTGCATATTAGTTTCCAGGATGGGATTGTTCCTTTTTTTCTTGTTACTTTTTACTTATTAATTGGCTTCCTGTTCTTCTGACTTCCTTT
>NC_085857.1:30538895-30551395 GCF_034702125.1 Engraulis encrasicolus
CCCTTGGTACGAAATGAATATCAATCGGACTTAATGTCAACGTGGTCCTGATAGGCAGCGCATGGGTTTCAAGTGCAATGCGTCAATCTGCCTTTGGTCACGTTCGGTTTCTACAGTCCAACGGAAAACTTTGGATGCATAAAATGAACGGCGATTTGGCGAGACGGCTGCTGGTTAGATATTGCTGTCAACGAAGCATTTCGCAAAATCTGTGCATTGCACAATAGATTGCCTATCTCTACTGGACTGGTTGCCTGCCTGGCTGGCGCAGACTCTGAATGTAGTGCGTCGCACTTTAAACAGGCGGGCCCAGACGGCTGTAGCCTGTTACGGTGCCTATTGGCGCTTGGAAGGTGAAGTGAGTAAAGAAAGGAAAAGGATATGAGTAGCCATCTGTGGTCTTATATCATGGAAATTCCATGAAAATTATATTGTGAAATTTGTTCTTTGTAAAAAGCCTCAGATTTTCCAACAAATTAAAAACTGCATTTTGAGAAAAGTTTCAAATGTGAAACAAAATTAAGTCTTCAAAAAACTTTTTTCCCCAAAACATGAGCCTGAAAATGGGGGGTCGTCTTATAATCAGGATCGTCTTATATTCGGGCTAATACGGTATTTACTGTCTGAATGCACCGCTCATGTTTGTTGAGTTCGCAAGCAACCCGCCCCCTTGCCAACTTTCCTTCTTGTCTGAGTGTTTGATTAGCAGCACAAAATGCGTCAATGAAGCCGGAGCTGTTACCTAGGTTGGTTTATTGCTAAATGTAAATCGTTTCCCCTCATATGCTATGGTGTGATTCACTTTGGTGAACTAGACATTTTATCTTCTAAACAAAGTAGGCTACACTGCCACCCTGCATCCTCCATGTGAAACACCCTGGCATTTGCAACAGAATAAACAGAAGAGGAGCAAAGTCAACTGCTAAAGCCAAAAGTTAAAGCTTTCCCCCCAAAATGCTGTGATGTTGTAGCTTTCTAAATTATTGTAAAATGTAGGCAGAGTGTACAGAGTAGGCTATGGGTCCTTGAGCTACCAATTTGGCAATTTGACAAAAAAAAAGTCTAGCTGGCCTTTTCAACAAATTGAAATTATGCATTTTCACTTATTGTTTCAGATGTAAGGTCTACTGACAATGTCCATATGTCTAATAGTTTAGCCTATTTACTTATTTAGTTATTAGAGCTGTGGTGGCTAAGCACTGATGGCATTTTATCTTATAGCCTACTTTATATTTACAGTATTTAGAGAAACATAGGCCTACTAATTTGTTGCACATTAAAGACCTTATCAGCATACTAGGTGAATAGGCCTAGTTGCCGATCCAAGGTTGTGGCATAAGGCATGAAAGGGGACTATTTGTTCAAAGTTTTTAGTCTTTTATAAAAGTTTCTAGCTGATAGTGACTCTCCAGATTTGGTTAAAATGCAGGAAATTGCATCTAAGAAATACATTTTTTTTCTGGTGGAGGACCCCCAGACCCCGCGCTAAAAAATACACAAAAATATGTATTTTCTATATTTACTGCCTACCCTACTATACCCCTCACTACACGTCACTCTACATTCGCATGTAAAATGCATGTGTAGACAATACGCCTACCAAGGAGGTCTGCATTGATCTACACTACCTACAGCATCACAAAGCATGGCAGCATAACAATTTTAATAAGCTACACATTTGTGCTGTCTTCCAAACCAATTTCATTTCTGGACTGGAAATAGTGGTGCATTTGTGAGTAGGAGAATGAGAAGGGGGCTGTCTATGTGTTTGGAGGGACAGGGTGAGAGAAAGGGAGAAGAGCTGTCACGCTATTGAATTTCATAATATACAAAATATAGTAAATAGCCTCACTTGTCTGCTGTGCATGGTTCTGTTACATGATTAATGTAGGCTATGTCATTCTGGTCTGGAAATTAATGTTTTTTTAAGCTTACAACAAGCAGGTAATTCGTGTGGATGGAAGGAGATATGGCAGCTAAAATTGTTTTAAACATTGCACCAGTCTTACTTTACATTGCTTGTCAACCTAAGCAAGTATTATGATATCAGGTGGGTGTTAGTGAGTAGTGAGTAGGCTACTAACAGCTACTTTACTGGATTTAATTGCTTGGCATACTTGGCTAATGTTAGCATGCTAACTAGCGATTTCTCTGATCAAAAACAAAGCTCTTTTTCTCTCTAATTCCAAATAGTAACCTCATAACTATTAGGCTTTCCATAATCACAAACGGTTGCTGATTAAATCACATAGTTCCAAAACACCCTCTGAAACTCCTGCATCATGCAATGAGTGGTTTAATGAGAACATAATAATCTCCATCCAGCAGAGCAGCACTACTGTTTGCGCTTGCCCCCTCTGTCTCTCGAGTGAGTCTCCAAATTCAAAATAAATCGCACGCTGTCACTCGTCCCGCCCCCTTTCTCAGAACTGTCTGTTTATTGGTTCACAGACTTCCCAGAGACAGTTGGAAGAGATATTACTATTGGCTGAGGGGCGCTTTGCCGTGAGGAGCGCTTTCGCCACTCTTTGTTGATTGCGACTTCATAAAAAAACTTCATATCGCAAAATTACGCATAGGAGAGCGCCATTTCGGCGCTCCTTCTTCACATGGCGCTCTAGGCGACCGCCTAGCCTGCCTATGCTAAAAACCGGCCCTGGGATGTCCACAGCAGCAATGTGGCATGGGTGCCTTGGGAGAAGTAGTGTCTCCTTTGAAGAGGACAAGAAACGGACTGAGCAGTGTGGGTAGGAGAAGAAGGAAGAGAAGCGGAGAGGTGAAGAGAGTGTGGGTTTACTTCTGAATGCATGTATTCATACAATGTTTTCGTCCTCACACACACACACTCACGCACGCACGCACAGACACACACAAATACCCATGCACGCACGCACGCTGGCAGGCAGGCAGGCACGCACACAAAAATGCACACACACACATGTACCTGTAGCAGCAGTTCCTTCTCCACCACCTCCTCTGTCTTGGTGATCAGACGCCTCTGCAGCGAGTGGATCTTCTGGATCAGCTCAAAGGTGCTGGGGTCACTGGCCTGCAGACGCACACCCACGCACGCACACATACACAGGGGTGATAGTGAAAAAAAATCCTGAGCCTGAACTTTTTCCCCTGCTCTAACGACGACGACAAGATGCTGAATAGTGACGTAATGTAGGCCTATTTTGACACATTATTCAAACATTTAATAGCCTGTGTATGACCATTATTCAAGCCTGATAGTAGAAGAAAATCCTGAACCTGTAACACTTTCTGAGATAAGAATAACCTAATGGCTAATTATTATCAATGTTTTTATTTTTGTAAACTCTGTCAAGCCTGAAATCAGGCATGGAGCCTGAATACTATCAGCCCTGCATACACACACACACACACACAGATCACACTAACTGCCCATGTCTTGTTTATCTTACTGTCACACAAGCGCACATACACTACGCACATGTGCACACACGCACGCATGTAGGGACGCACGCATGCATACACGCAGGGTGTCTACAGGTTTGACCAAGTCAAAATTAAGACATTTTAAGACTTTTCAATACCATTTTCCAAATAAAATTAAGACCAACTCCCGGCATTTACAGGTTTTAGCAAGTCAAAATTAAGACATTTTAAGACTTTTCAATACCATTTTCCAAATGAAATTAGGACCAACTCGCAAGATCATACACAGGTTCAAATGAAGCACAAAAACCAATTGGTTATTTACATTAATGTAGCCGTTTGAAAACACAAAACTATACACAATGAAACTTTACACTAAATAAAATTCAATGATGCGTTCTAAATTACACTACATGGCTACAATTTCCGTCACAAAGTTCATCAAATGGCTGACATAATTATTCCTCCCTAAATTAAGCTCCACAAATTTAAGACATTTGGGTTGAACATTTAAGACAAAATAAGACTTTTCAAGGCCTTATTTGGCGAAAACAAAATTTAAGACTTTTTATGACTTTTTAAGGACCCACGGCCACCCTGGCTCACGCACACGCACATGCACACACGCATGCACACATTACACATCTTTACACACTATGGCTTCATGTGATGTGTGCCCCACCTCCAGCCTTCTCAGGCAGCTGGCGTTCATGGGTATTGTGTACATGTGTGTACTGTATTTGTGTATGTGTGACAGAGGTGTTCCAGTACAGTTCGTCCCCATCGGGGCGCGAACCTACCACCTCTTCAACTACATCGGTTCGGCAATGGGAGTCACAGTGCGAGCGCACAGAGCTAAAGGGCCGGTCTGATAGCCCGACGCTACCACACTGCATTGAGGCTTCGGGTGGGAGGTCTACTAACATTCCACGCCACACTCTGCTAGTTGGCCGCCGTTACATGTACAGGCGTAGTATAGTGTGTGATGTGTCCCCACCTCCAGCGGTGGACGCACATGTGTGTACTGTGTGTATGCAGGCATAGTATATGTGTGCTATGTGTGTGTATGCAGGCATACATGTGTGTACTGTGTGTGTATGCAGGCGTGTATGTGGGTGTTCCCCACCTCCAGCTTCCTCCAGCGGTGGACGTTCATGGGTGTTGTGTACACGTGTGCACTGTATGTGTGTATGCAGGTGTATATGTGTGTGATATGTGTGTATATGTGTGTGTATGCAGGCGTATATGTGTGTGATATGAGTATATGTGTGTGTAATAATATACTGTACAGAATGTGTGTGATATGTGTGCATATGTGTGTCTATGCAAGCATCTATGTGTGTGATATGTGTGTATGTATGTGTGTATTCAGGCATAATATAGAGTATGTGTGTGGTATGTGTGCATATGTGCGTCTATGCAGGCGTAGTATAGTGTGTGTGTGGTGTGTTCCCCACCTCCAGCGGTGGACGTTCATGGGTGTTGTGTACCTCTATGTGTGTACTCTGTGTGTGTATGCAGGCGTAGTATATACATGTGTGTTCTGTATGTGTGTATGTAGGCGTAGTGTACAAACCCCAACTCCGATGAAGTTGGGACGTTTGGTAAACAGTGAATAAAATCAAAATGCTATCATTTTCAAAACATTCAATCTATTCATTAGATGGAGAATAGTGAAAAGACAACATATTAAGTGTTAAAACTGAGAAAAAATATTGTTTTGGGGGACATATGTACTCATTTCTAATTTGATAAATCCAACACGTCTCAAAAGAGTTGGGACAGGGACAATAAATGGCAGCAAATGTCGAGGAAGACTAAAAACAAAACAAAAGACAACACTTAACAGTTAAATACATTAACCGATGAGATGATTTTATATAAAAACAGTGTTAATTCCTATCTTGGACATGATTTCACCAGCTTAAATGGTGGGTGTATTCCTTGTCATGTTTTGCAATGTTTTCCTTTCTGTAGTGCTTACAGTGTGACAGGTCTTGACCAAAAACCCACCATTTTATCACCTGCTGGTCCTTATGATGGAGCCAAACTGTTAAAACATAGTAGAGAATGCAATTTGACCTTACTATGTGGCAGTAATCGAAGATCTCCCTTCAAAATATAATGCATGAGTGGCTTTTCATGCTGTTTTAAAACCCATTTATACCATTCAGCACTGTATTTAACTCTACAGATGAGTGAGAACATCTTAACCAATGCACTACTGCACCCGCATGCCATCATGGAGGCTGACTTTTGAAGCTAGCACTAACACAAGTTGGATGGTCCATTTTTACTGTAGCACAGGATGTGCAATGCTCTATTATTGTCAAAAAGAATGGACTTCTACAACTTCTGCTGACTTCTGTAAGCAAAGGACAGTTTCCCATGTCTTCTGGGTCTGTTTCAAGTGAGCTCAGGTGCTTAGGAGAATGTTACACCCCTGTATCATTTTCATGCATTAAGCATTCTTAATATGGTCAATTTTCAATAGCTCTAATTCCTGGAGTGCTAGAGTGAGACTACAGCCAATATATATTTCATGATGTCATGAACCTATACAATGATTTTATTAACAAAAATATGTCTTATATACACTCAATCGTGGTAAATCAAAGGCAATTCAAAAATGTATGTAATAACTATGGTAATTATTCCCTTTGCATCTTTAATTCTGAGTGACTCAGCCTCTCTGTGATGATCTTATTCCTGGACACCTATATTGTCCGTCAGTACAATTCATTTTGAAATGTTCTTCTTTGTTGTTTTATCTTATTTGGATGTTTACTAAATTTCACTGATCCCCGTCCCAACTCTTTTGAGACGTGTTGGATTTATCAAATTAGAAATGAGTACATATGTCCCCCAAAACAATATTTTCTCTCGGTTTTAACACTTAATATGTTGTCTTTTCACTATTCTCTATCTAATGAATAGATTGAATGTTTTGAAAATGATAGCATTTTGATTTTATTCACTGTTTACCAAACGTCCCAACTTCATCGGAGTTGGGGTTTGTACATGTGTGTACTGTACTGTGTGTGTAATGTATGCAGGCGTAGTATATATGTGTAATGTGTTCCCCATGCACCTCCAGCTTCCTCCAGCGGTGGACGTTCATGGGTGTTGTGTACATGTGTACTGTGTACATGTGTACTGTGTGTGTGTATGCAGGCGTAGTGTATGTAGGTAATGTGTTCCCCACCTCCAGCTTCCTCCAGCGGTGCACGTTCATGGGTGTTGTGTACCTACATGTGTGTACTCTGTGTGTGTCTATGCAGGCGTAGTATAGTATGTGTGTGGTGTGTCCCCATGCACCTCCAGCTTCCTCCATCGGTGCACGTTCATGGGGTTCTCCAGCTCCTCCTCCAGGGCTCGGCACCTGGTGCGCTCCTTCAGCAGCTCCCTCTGCATATGGTACACCTCACGCCTGCACACCACACACAGATACACACACAGTACAGTACATCCATATATCCATGCCTGTGTGCAAGACATACATTCACATACACGAGTACAAATACATGAGTACAAATCATTTCATCATTCATTTGCGGTGAACTGCAGTTGTATCATCCGGCATGCTACTTGTTAAACATGGTACACTTAGGATGTTGTTTTATGAAGGGAGAAAAAGAATACGAATATTGTCACCCGGCATTGTAAACTGTCATGGCAGCCAAGCGCACATAAATAGATTAAAAAAAAAAAAAAAAACGTTAAAATATTACCAATAAATGCATATTTAAAACATTTGCTTGAAGCTACAAACAACCGTGAAAATCACTGCAATGTACTGTATCTGTTACAATAAGAGCCAGTCTTATTTGCAACAAAATGGTTTCTAGACGAAAAAGAAATGCTCAAAGAATTTCAAGTGCCCTGTGTTTTCAAATCTGTGCCCAGGTCAACAAATGTGCTTTAATCGAAGTCCATTCGCTTCCTGTGTCCAGTGATGCTTGGATATGCATGGCATGTAATGGGAACCTGGAAACCATCCCAACCATGCATTTGCATATGACATGGGCCACTGCTAATGTGGCTGTAAAGACGTTTTGAAGGCTCTGTGCCAATACCAGATCCGTGGGTCATTTCTGGAATGGATGAAATTGGACTTGAGCACAGTCCAAGAGGCCATGTGAGTTTGCAAAACATTGAAGAGGAGGGAAAAATACAAGGAGCTTGAGGGAATATTAAATCATGGAAACATACGTCCCTGTGCAGTGCACACAAATATTATTTACAGAGCATTACCAAAGAGGGCAAAGGCAGAGCAAGATCTGCCATTGTAGTTTAACCAAAATCGAATTGAGCTGCAGACTGCTTGCAGGTGTGTGTGTGTGTGTGTGTGTGCTTAAAGTTGCCCTCTGCAGTTTGCATGGTGCCCACGGAATGCCTGTCTCAAAATCTACTGTACACGATCAGAAAAAAATGCCGTTTAAGTCCCCCCGCGGTGTGAATATTTCTCATCAAAGAGTATCCCACCACCTCTCTCTCGTCCATTATTTCCCTTGATATCAAGACATCTCGGCCATTATTCCTTACATAATGAGATCATCGGCATAATCGTGCTAGTAGTTATTAGGCCTGTAAAGGTACATTGTATTGAATTTGTACTGAACCGAACAATGCTGTACAGAAAGGTAGAGTGACAGGCTACTCTGTTCATGTTTTTACATTATGCTGCCACTACATGCAGTGGCTCATGCAGAACACTGAGAGAGAATGCAAGAAAACAAGGCCGACAGGCGGGCAACAGATGCGTCCCTCTATGCCAGTTCCAACTATGCCATCCCCCCCCCCCCCCCCCCCCCCCCAAACG
Organism: Engraulis encrasicolus; assembly: GCF_034702125.1. NCBI lineage: Eukaryota > Metazoa > Chordata > Actinopteri > Clupeiformes > Engraulidae > Engraulis > Engraulis encrasicolus. The sequence goes on from NC_085857.1 coordinate 30,547,120, forward strand.
CCCCCCTGGCCTCCTCCTAGCCTGTCAACGCCCCCCGAGGATGTACTTTTTGTTTATTGGTCATCATGGACACTCCAAATATTGTGGCAGGCAGCAAGGCAGCAAAATGGCGAGACATGGCTTTATTTTTTGCAGTTTAGGGTATAATAAGCTTATCATCATTATTGGATTTGGAAAAGAACCATAGGCTATGATTTGAAATTTCACATAGCCTAGATGAAGTGAACATTACAAATTACCAGACATTTATTAGGCCTAACAACCTTTAGTATCACGCCATTTCAGCAGTATGTGCATGTGGGAAAGAATCTAAACATCGACAAATAATAAATAAATAAAACCGTTTGGGTGAATCATGCGCTTATGGACTTTTTTTTCCAATAGGCTACCAGCTTCACCGTCAAGGCACAAAGCAGTGAAACTCAATTACCCAGAATGCTGCACGTGAGCTCTCTACCCGGGTGGTGATTCTGGAAAACAAACATGGCGGCAACTCGCTTTACCACCTTAATAATGTGTTAATCCGACGCTAGATTTCTTAACTGATGAAAATCGAAGGCAGAAATCAACATTGTAGTGTCTAAATATGAGGTCGATTGGTCTATTTGTGGCGTACATCACGATCGGCTGAGTTGTTGGCCTCACGTTTGTCAGTTAGCCTGTGGCTAGGCTACTTTTCGCCAACGTTAGCATCCGGTTAGAAAGGCTATGCTTGCACGCATTCGCTCCGGTCCAAAATGGCAAGTCTGCCGCCTTGTGGCCACATGAAGGAACAATTGAAAGAATGCGTTTCAGACACAATTGAAGGAATGCGTTTCAGACGGACGGACGGACGGACGGACGGACGGACGGACAGACAGACCCTCTTATAGAGATGCTGGGACGCATCTAAAAACAGGTGTAGAGGCTTGTTCTTTGTGAGACTTTGAGACAAGTACTGTTTCTTACACTGATGAAATCTCCGAGCCAAAGTAGCAGTTTGAATGTATTTTCCTTTCATATATACTTGGTGTGCCGCGGAAACGTGGCTGATAAATAAATTGCGTAATATAATACATATTTGTCTAAATTAATAAATGAATGCTTAGTCAGTGGAATCTTTAATCTGCCATTTACGCACAATAAAGTAAATTTAGGTCACCCCTAGGGCTGTGCAATATATCGTATTTATATCGCGATATCAATATTCATCATATATCGTGATATCAATATAAAAATTCATATATCGTGATATTTTGTCATTTGTCATTTGCAACGCTACGGTGCAGTATGGCAGCCAAGGGATTAAGCAAAACGCAGGGGTGGTACATCAGAACTAGCTCTATGTCGAGAAAAATAGACGCTTCTCGAGTCTCGCGCTCTCCTCAAGTCTACATTCACGCAGATTTACTAGACATTATGCTACTAGAAAGCACTAGAAACTAGAAAGCCATTTTGCGTGCTACTCCACTACGATAATAGTGGCGGGGGTTGGGAATTTCGTATATATCGCTAAAAATATCGTGATATCAATATTTGCAGAAAATATCGTAATATTGATTTTTTCCAATATCGAGCAGCCCTAGTCACCCCAGTAAGTTGCAACTTCGAACATAGGTTGTGTGACATCTCCAAATGTGCTACTTTTCAAGCTTGTGTGATATCGGATGCAATGCCATGTTACGGCTTATTGGTTTGGGGTGCCTTGACAATTTTCATGAATTGAAAGGGTGCCTCACCTAAAAAAAGGTTGAGAAACACTGCGTTACACCACTGGTAATTATGATAACTGTCAGATGGGAGTTTGGTGGGCAGTGAAATGAGATGCCAGTAAAAGTAGTCTTGATGAAGTGGAACAGCGAAATACAGTACACAATATCTTTTGACAGCTTTGTATGCACCATGGGCCAAAGAAAGTCAACGGTATTGGTGCACTGACCGTGAACTGAATTGAGACAGCTGCGAAAACAAATGGAGATATCAATCTCATATTTTCATCACAATTGACTAAGTTCATATGTTATTTGTTAGCAGATAAATGTGTACATGTGTCAATCTGTAACTGTTGGCATGAAAGTGAAGTGAAGTGAAGTGAAAGCCCATTGGGAAACTCCAACTCCCATTGTCATTGTGACACAGCACTCCACCGCACACAAGTGAACACTGCACACAACGAAATTGCATTTATGCCTCACCTGTGCAAAGGGGACAACCCTCAATTGGCGCCCCTAGGGAGGAGCGCGACAGGACGGTGCTGTGCTCAGGGTACCTCAGTCATGGAGGAGGATGGGGGAGAGCAAGGGTTGATGACTCCCCCCACCAACCTGGCGGGTCGGGAGTCGAACCAGCAACCTTTGGGCTACAAGTCTGACGCCCTAACCGCTTACCCATGACTGCATGAGCTCCTAGACCACTGTTTCTGATAGTGTCCCTTTGCTAGCTCTACAGCATACTATATGAGCGCACGTGCAAACGTATACTGAACGTAGCTATGGCTACAGAACACCATACAATTTATTACTGAGCATGTGTGTATGCATGGAGTGGCATTGGGTAATTCTGTGAATTAGTGTGCACCATCTGTGTATCACCCAAGTAAGCACAATTTCTCTGCATCGTTCAGACGTCTCCTCCTCTAAATGACCCCGAGTAAAGCTGACGGACAGTGTAGCCAGTCGATTCCTCTGACTCAGCACCACCCTAGTGAGGTGATTAAGCACTCGTTTTTTGTCAAGACAGGCACTTAAAACGCTCGTTCTCGGGTTCTAATCAGAACGGCAGGTAAATCATGAGGTGGCCATTACATACAAGTCACAAATCATGCAAGAGCCCTGTGCTCTCTCTGTACTCTATGCTGTAGGTGCAGACCGCTATTGGGTCTGCTGTTTTTCACGGTTACAGTATTATTATACTGAAAGTTGATGAGAGAGAGAGCGAGAAAGGAGTTGTGTAAAAGAGAGCTGAGGGTAAGCTGAGAGAGAGAGAGAGTAAGAGAGAGAGAGAGAGAGAGAGAGGGGAGGAAAACTGAAATCAAGAAAGCATAAGAGGCAGGTGATGATTTCAGTCTCCCCTTGCCACATCTCATAAAAGCCCTTTACTGTATAGCCTCTGAAAATACTGTAACAAAGCACTTTAATGGGACCAGGAGTAGAGAAAAGCAGAATCGCCTGTGGCATAGGAAAGCCCATTTACCTAAAGGAGGCGATGATGGAAGAAAGCGAGCTAGAGGGAGGGAGGGAGAGAAAGAGAGAGACAGAGAGAGAGAGAGAGAGAGAGAGAGAGAGAGAGAGAGAGAGAGAGAGGGAGAGAGAGAATTTGAATGTATAAAATCCTTTATTTACAAAGGTGCATAGAGAGAGAGAGAGAGAGAGAGAGAGAGAGAGAGAGAGAGAGAGAGAGAGAGAGAGTAAAAGGAAAGGATAGAGTGTAGGTGAAGGGAGTTTTGCTATTGCTGTCGAGAGTGAGAGAGACACGGGAGTGCTTTGAATGCAGACTTGCGTGGAACGGCAAAATAAAATTGAATGATACAATCTGAAAAAAAAAAAAAACCTGGCAAGTTGAAAAGCTGGGAGAAGAAAAGTAGAAGAAGAGATGGAGAGAAAGTGTTAAATGGAAATGACAGGAAAAAGAAAAAAAAAGAAAAAAAAAGAAAAGATGGCAAAAGGCAGTGTTATGCATGCGTCTGCATGCGCCTATTCATCTTACTAAGAGTGAGAAAAAAGAAGGGAGAAGTGAAGAGAGAAAATGTTGAGAGAGGAAATGAAAGAAAAGGGGAGAGAAATTAAAAGATAGCAGAGAGATGAGAGAGAGAGAGAGAGAGAGAGAGCGGGAGAGAGAGAGCGGGAGAGAGAGAGAGAGAGAGAGAGAGAGAGAGAGAGAGAGAGAGAGAGAGAGAGAGAGAGAGAGAGAAATGAAGAAAGAAAAATAACAGCCTTCAGTGAGCAGCACTGGATTGATCCAGGCCTCTAGTCAGGCACAGTGCAGAAGTCAGAGCAAAGAAAACAGCACTGAGATAAGAGCAGGCCAGGAAAGATATTGAGGCTGTGTGCGTGCATGTGTATGTGTGTGTAGGTAGGGGGTGGGGGGGGGTGCCTGATTCTTTACCATATGAAGCAGGGCCGCTGACAGCCTTGGCTGGGCCCGGGAAAAAATCCTCTGATTCCCCATCCAATACATTCAATGTAATGAGGACCCAATTGTGCCCCAATCCCCCATCTCCTAGGGCCCAGGCCAACTGATCCCTTTGTCCCCCTCTGTCGGCTGCTCTGATATAACGTATAGCAACTTCTGCTGTTGA
>NC_085857.1:30558895-30616395 GCF_034702125.1 Engraulis encrasicolus
ACCGGAACCTGGTCATGTTAGGTGCCCATAGCAACCTATTACATTGGCATATGTCTATATATTTAAAGAATCTCTGCTTGGTGGCCTTGAGTAAATAAAGAGGGTAAATACAAAAACAACATAACACAAACACAAAACTACTGCAAAGTGACAGAACTCTGACATTTCCACACAACTACTATCACACACATCACACACTACTATCTCTCTCTCTCTCTCTCTCTCTCTCTCTCTCTCTCTCTCTCTCTCTCTCTCTCTCTCTCTCTCTCTCTCTCTCTCTCTCTCTCTCTCTCTCTCACACACACACACACACACACATCAGAATAAGATTTAGAAACAGGCTTGTTGCTGTTAGAGCGTGATATAAGATAGTGCTGTGAGGGACCTGTAAGGTAGGTCTCCCCCGTGAGGGAAAGAAAGAATGAGCAAACGCAGGGCCGGTTCCAGTCAATTTGGTGCCCTAGGCGAGCACTCGCTTTTCTTTATTGTGCCTTTAGTAATTGCCATCTGTAAACATAGCGTCGCACATCTGATCAAACACAGCTTATCTAGAACCCATGAATAGTCATTGCCTGTGTAAATGCGTCTAATGCGTTATTTCACTTGACATTCTAATTCCGTGGGCCTTTTCGGGTGCCCCCAAGACATTTGGCACCCTAGGCGACCGCCTTGCCTGCCTATGCCTAGCGCCGGCCCGGTGTGAACCAGTGGGAGATAAAGAGAGGAGAGGGGAAGTGGTCTGAATAATTTACACAATCATGGAAGATTCATCCCCCGCCACGCACCCACCCCACCCACTGCCACCTTTACACTGACAGATGCAGAGGATGAGTGTAGAACACACTTGGGGGCTCGCAGAAGAGGTTAACAACATGGCAGAGTGTTAGTGTGAGAGAGAGCACCACCCCATGCATTATGAAGACAAGATATTCTTGGTACATTTTAAGGCACATTTGAAGGGAGATGGGGTGACTGAAGAGGTTGAAATAGAGAAAAAAATGTTAAAATGAATGGGGAAGGAGAAGAAAGATGAGAAAGGGGGGAAAAAGAAAGAGGCATCAAGAGGAAGAGTAAAAGACAGAGCGGTAGTGTGAAAATGAGAGTGAAGGGAGGTGTATGTAGTGCATTGCCCCTGGTCACTGTAGCTCCACCAGTAACCACTTTTAACAAGCCTGATAATAACCAACTCCAGAGATGGGAAAAGCTGTCAAGGTGAACTGTGCAGGATTTTTTTTACTGCCTGTTGTGTGTGTGTTGAGTGTGTGTGTGTGTTGAGTGTGTGTGTGTGTGTGTGTGTGTGTGTGTGTGTGTGTGTGTGTGTGTGTGTGTGTGTGTGTGTGTGTGTGTGTGTGTGTGTGTGTGTGTTTGTGTGTGTGTGTGTGTGTGTGTGTGCAGGCATGCCGACAGGGGGGTACAAACAGGTTAGAGGAAGGGGGGCCCATTCAGATATTTTTGTCCCGGGCCCAGTAAAAGCTGTCAGCGGCCCTGTGTGTGTGTGTGTGTGTGTGTGTGTGTGTGTGTGTGTGTGTGTGTGTGTGTGTGTGTGTGTGTGTGTGTGTGTGTGTGTGTGTGTGTGTGTGTGTTTGTGTGTGTGTGTGTGTGCGTGCGTGCATCTCTCTCTCTCTGTCTCTTTCTCTCTCTCTCTGTCTCTCTCTCTGGCTCTCTCTCTCTCTCTCTCTCGCTCTCTCTCTTTCTCCCTCCCTCCCTCCTCTCTCTCTCCTGGCTCAATGAGGCTCCTTGTTGGCCTACCTCGGGTCTTCGCTCATTCCCAGGTGCTTATTCATCAGAATAGTCTTGCTATTGCAGGTTACATCAGCAGATGTTGCGTTGGATAATGCACTGTGCTGCACTAAGTGGCTTTGTGTCTTTATTGCTCATTGTGTCTTTATTGCGTTGTCTTACATAAGCCTGTGTGTTCCTGAGTAGAGTGAGGGGTCAGAATGTTTTGTTCTTTTGTTCTGGCAAAACATATTTTTGGAGGGATTTTTTTTTTTTTTGAATGAAATTAGCTCACCACGGGAGTCCAAAAAACAGCAAGGCCACAGAATGCAGTAACTGAACAGGAAATCGTTTGAACTTCAGACTATGCTCATTTAAGTGCTTCCATAATCAACTTGTAATTGTGGTGCCTCTGGTCAGCCAACCTGTGGCGCGCTAAATTGCTTTGTGTTTTTATTGCGTTGGCTTACACAAGTACGTACTGTATATGCTCATACTTAATCAGCTGACGGTAGGGACACATAGACACAAATTTGGCCAAGCGAAGGGAACTTCGCCATTCATTCCTATGAGAGAGGCGAAGTCAAGCGAAAGCAAGCGAACAGAATACTATGCTGCACTAGGTGGCTTTGTGTCTTTCTTGCGTTGGCTTGCATAAGTCTGCGCGTTCCTGAGTAAAGTGAGGCGTCAAAATGTTTTGTTCTTTTTTTTCTGGTATCTTTTTGGACTGATTTTTTTGAAGGACATTAGCTCGACAGGAGCAAAGCCACAGAATACAGCAACTTAACATGAAATTGTTTGAACTTGTTTAGACTATGCTCGTTTAGGTGCTTCCATAATCAACTTGTAATTGTGGTGCCTCTGGTCAGCTAACCTGTGGTGCGCTAAATTGCTTTGTGTTTTTATCGCGGTGGCTTACATAAGTACGTACTGTGTATGTTCTGGCTCTTACTTAATCAGCTGAGTCTAGTTTTCACAGGTCTTTTGGCTAAACACAGTACATTACCTGATTTGTGTAAGATGCCTTTCCCATAAGCCTAGCTCAAACTACACGACTTTTGTGTCCAATTTTAACATCGGGGTGCGTCGCACACATGAAGAGAATCTGCCAATCTCATCCCTGATCGCAACCACTGAGACAAAGCCTGACGTTCTATTTCCAGCCGCAAATATCAAACAGTGTTTGATTTCTACAATTTGCGATCTGCAACTCTTTGAGCTGCTTAAGTTCTATCTTAGAACGTCGGCCACGACAAGGAAATCTTGCCCAATAAACGCTTGCGATGGTCTTGGGGGTAACGTTCCACAGATTGTCGTAAGGGGGGCTTTCAGCGGAGAATCCAGTCGATAGTCATGTAGTTTGAGCCAGGCTTAACTAATTTACCCCCTTCTGCCTGAATTGGAGACAGTCTTGTTGAGCATGCTCTTCAGAGAGAGTACATTTACTGTTATTCATACTACGGCTGGGAGGAGTCTAGCAAAAGAAAGTAGAGTTGCCCAGTCGCGACTCAAACCCAGACCTTCTGTAGTAGTAAACTGGGGCTCTGACCACTACATCAAAGAGCCAAGCTCATTGGCGTGACAGTTACAACAACCCACAACCCTAGTGATGGTTACTCCATCACACTGGCTTCCCCTTCGGGAAGCACCCCTGTGCGCTTCACACACATGGTGTCACTCACTTCACACATGGTGTCCCTCACGCAACTGCCCATCATACCTGTCGCATGTTGCAAGCATAACACACTGAATTGACACTGTTGCATCACACGTCTGGAAACATCAGCCTTGGATCACCAGAAATGTGTCACTCCAAATTGAATGTAATTAAACCTGAAACATGTCTATTTCCCCCCTGCTGACCATCACATGCCTACCTGTCAACTTCAAAAAATGATTATTAGCATTAGCATTATTTTTCTGCTATCCAAATGACGTGTCGTAAATTATCCCTTACGTAGTGCGTTCCCACTCAATCTCCAGTTTTGTTCTGTCAGCCCTCTTCCCTCCCGCACCCTCATACCTGAGACGGTCTTGTTGCGGATGCCCTTCTCTCATCTCTCCCCCCACCCTCGTACCTGAGGTCTTCCACTTTGAAGACGGTCTTGTTGAAGATGCCCTTCTCTCTCCCCTCCCCCCACCCTCGTACCTGAGGTCTTCCACGTTGGAGACAGTTTTGTTGAAGACGCCCTCCTCCCATCCCTCTTCCCACACCCCACTCATGTACCTGAGGTCTTCAATGTTGGAGACAGTCCTGTTGAGAATGCCCTTCTTTCTACCCACCCCCCATCCTCGTACCTGAGGTCTTCCACGTTGGAGACGGTCTTGTTGAGGATGCCCTTCTCGCGCCGCAGCCTCTTGATCTCCATCTTGAGAAGCCGTAGGTCCTCCACGCGCTGGTTGTACTGCACCTCGCCCTTGTTCAGGATGGACTGCTGGATCTTGATCTTCTCGTACAGCAGGGCCAGCTCGTCGTTGCGACGCACCAACTGGGTGCCCAGGATGTCACGCTCGCTGATTACCTACAGTACAGGGTGGGATAGAGATTGCGTTCCATTATAAGTCTTTATTATTCAACCCTCTAGAATGTTGCGAGAGCTCCCATTCACTTTCAAAGGGCGGACCCAACATTCTGTGGTCAATTATTTTTCTATAGTGCCCACTAATAATGACCGCTGCCAATGGCAACGAGTTTGGTCACTTCAGAGATCACTCCGCAAGTAGATCGGTCGCAGCAGCGCGATTAACACACGTTGCCGGTAGCCCACTGATGCTGCGGTAACCAGACACTTCTCAAACGTCTCCGAATTCCAACAACACTAGAAGTCTCATTCAGCATTAATTTTCATAGTTATGTCTCATCCTGACGAAGCTAATAATAACAACGAAGGCCGAGTGGTAGCCCATCAAGATTCATCAGCAACAACCCCTCATGTCCGAGTGTTGCCATTCCAAGAAAGCAAACTGTCACTGTCCGCCGGCTGCTGTCGTGACATCTTTTATTAACACTAGTATTTTTTTTTATTTTTTTTTAACAAGTGAGGAGTTCGTTGACAGGGTGTAGTAGCCTCCTCCAGCCAACCATCCAGCGCACAGTGCCAGTAGCAGGATCGATATGGTCAGGGCGCACAGCAGTGCTTGGGTTGCCTGTGCTTTTTTTCTGGAATACTGTCGCCGATTAGATAGAAATGATCCTGTTATCAACCCGAGTTTAGTAGATATCTCGCTGTGAACGAGGCAGCCTGCAAGCAGTTAAAAGTGCAACGTGGCTATAACAAGTTAGAAAGCAGCCAAACTCTGTTGCTTGGTAACCTTTTTAAATTATGAGCGTTCCACGAACTATCTTTCTTTGCGCACGCTATAAAATGGCAATAAACCTGTTACTATAAATTACTGGTTAACTGTTCATACTTTCTAATGTTGGTAAAGGCTGTATAATAAGCTGGATAATGTATTGTTCACATCTGACTTTCGGAAAATATTTCCCTTCGGAGCAAAATAACACCCCTCCGCCTTCGGCGTCAGGGGGTGTTATTTAGCCTGGTGACGCCATCCATGTACTCCACCCAAAGATTTTGGCCCCTGCACATCGGCAAAAGCCTCGATCTCGGTTCTCTCAGTGTTTAGCCAATCAGCAAACAGTTGAGAGTGGTATATTCACACTTTCGTTTTGTTATTTGTATGCTTTTGCGACGCTATAACATAACAGGCATGCTAATAAAACACAATATGGGTTTTAATTTGAGTTTGGAACTTCAAATAATTTATATGATAGAGTAAGATCAGACCATCTCCCATCGTCCACAGAGACGGATTCCTCATGGCTTTTGCCAGACTGATTGACGGAGTCAACAGTCGGCTATTCGCCCAGGCTAGGTATTACTCACCCCGTCGGGAAATATTTTCCGATAGTCACGTGTGGACAAAACATTATCCCTTACATAGACTTGGCTCACTATTGCAAGTCATTGCAAGCTAAAACTGTCAAGTCAAGTCAAGTCTCGAGTCAATAGCGTACAAGTTGAGGCAAGTCACAAGTCATTCCTAATATTGGCAAGTCAAGTCTCAAGTCTAGTCATTTGTGACTCAAGTCACAAGTCAGTCCAAGTCACAAGTCACAAGTCCAGATCTCTGCATTACATTACATTACATTACATTACATTACAGACTTACAGTTATTTATTGCTAAGTACAGGGTATTGGTTACAGTCCCTGGAGCAGTGCAGGGTTGGGTGCCTTGTTCCAAGGACACCTCAGCCATGGAGTGAGATAGGGATTGGAAGGGTAGAATACAAACCTGCAACTCTCTGATCTAAAGACCATCTCCTGAATCACTAGGCCACTTTTCCCCAGATGGAGATGGAGATAGAGAGATAGAGAGAGACAGAGAGATATGAAAGGAGAGAGAGATCAACAGAGAAACAGAGAAAAAAGAGGGATAGGAAGAGATGGATAGAGGGAGGGGTGATGAACCAAATAATAACAAATATCATATTCTCAATGATCAAAACCCTGAGGATTCTTGAGGATTAAAATCAACATATGAGAAATAATGAAATGAGGAAAGACAGGAAGTATTTTCAATTGGTAAACAATGAAGAAATGAAGTGCAGTGGCAGACAGAAGGGAAGAAAGAAAGACAGACAAACAAATAGAGAGTAGTAGCATGGGGCAACTAGGGCAGGGCAGGAGGAAAGTGAGACACCAAAACAAAGGGAGACAGAGGGAAGGAAGAAGCAAAGTAACAATGATAAAAGCCAAAAAGTACACAGAATGGATATTGAAGAACATGTCGAGGGAGGAGAAGTGTCTCTGCAAAAGCCAGAGAGAGCTTGTTAAAGCAAAAGAGTACACTTTTTCTGACACATTTCCCTGACACATTGATGTTGTTACTCTTTTTTGTTTCTCTGTAATATTTTTTTTAGCACTTCTGTCTGTGACCCACCCATAACCTTGGCAAGGTTTAGATCTCAGCAGGATAACTACAGCAAATAGAAGGTAGGGTGATATTGCACCAAAATAGCCCATATTACATTTAAATATAGATTCATCAAAATAAACTCCAGGTGACATGTTATGACCTAGCCATTTCACTTTTACTGTCAGTAGAAAAACAGCTGCAATATTTTTTCAGGGTACCCAAAAGAAATTCTGACACTAAAAATGCTGGATCCGATTGCCAGGATTGCCAGTTTGGGCCATCCTTCTTACAAATAAGTTCTTGCCACTGACAGGCAGAAGGCTCAGCCATCAAGTGGCTCACATGTCATGCTGCATTGTTATGTGGTGTATTTATTTGTCTCTAGCAATAAAAATAAATAAAAAATTATATATATATATATATATATTAAGTCGACAATGTTTCATTGTAAGAGACTTAAAATAGCTAACTTTATAGTAGGCTCTCAGTTCAGACAGAGAAAGAGCAAGATGGTACACATTCCACAGCCGAGCAATTTTCGGTAGCGCTTTATATTAAGGTTCTTGTAATAAGCGCTTATAGTCACTAGTAAGCAGGTAGTTATATCCTTATAACGAGCTTATAACATGCTTATTTACCTTATAAACGTCCTCTAAGCTGCTTATAATGGGTTAATAGGGCTCTTATAGTATCGTTATAAGCGTTTATAAGTCTCCAGTAAGCAGGTAATAATACTCTTACAAGTGCCCATAACATGCTTATAAACCTTATTAACGTTCTCTAAGCTGCTTATAATGGGTTAAAAGTGTTCTTATAGTATCGTAATAAGCGTTTATTAGTCTCCAGTAAGCAGGTAATAACACTCTTACAAGTGCCCATAACATGCTTATTAACCTTATTAACATCCTCTAAGCTGCTTACAATGGGTTAATAGTGTTCTTATAGTATTGTAATAGGTGTTAATGGTCACTCATAAGCAGGTAGTTATGCCCTTACAAGTTTCTATAACACGCTTATTATTTTTTTAATAACATGTTATAAGCTGCTTATTAATGCTTATAGACACTTAACAAGCCACTTGTTAACAGCTAACAATGAAATTTGCAGGTACCCGATCTAAAGCGGGGATCAGCTTACTATGCACTTGTTATCATGTAGCTATGCTTATTATAGTAGTCATAAAAATACTATAAGCAGTACACAAGAAGATATAACAAGCTTATTGATGTTTTTATTAATGCTTATAGACACTTAACAAGCCACTTGTTAACAATTAACAATGCATTTTGCAGGTACTCGATCTAAAGCGTGGATCAGCTTACTATGCACTTGTTATCATGTAGATTTGTTTATTAAAGTAGTAAGCAGAACACAACAAGATAAAAAGCTTGGGTATCAATTTTTTTTTCAGTTATCAATTGGGTATGTTTTCTACACCTGGAACAAACAATAGTTGCATAATGGAAGGGGATAATACAACAACAACAACAACAACAGAAGCAGCTTTTACAATGTGAAGCAATGTCTTCATGTCCTATCGGGGATCCTCTCAATAAAATGGAAAAGAAAATCACACATATATAATAATAAAAACAACAACATAACAAATATCAGTTTTGGCAACACTTGGTTAACCCTCTGGTTGTGTTACGGTCAAAAATGACCATTTTGCAACTTCATTCTTAAATAACTTCTCTATTTTTCATCATACACAAATGACACTTCATGATATCCTCCAGCTAACCTATTCAAATGATCAAAATGAAATACAATTAAATTCCTAAAGAATTGTGGAAGATACACCAACTTGTTACATTCATGGTGTTTCGGTCAAAAATGATCGGACCATTAATTTACATCTTCCAAAGTAATATACAGTTATATAACATTCACTTTACTCTCAAATTCTTTTTGTTAGGTGTTCCTAACGGCCTGAAAGCCTCTCAGAGGCCCTAGACTCCAGAGGGTTAATAAAAGGGATTGGTGCAAGATAAGAAAAAAGCCTACAAATCACTAAAACAAAGCAGAATAACATTTAAATCACATTGGAAATGTTTCAAAAGGATGTCTAAAAGGAATTAATCACAAAATATGCAAATGAGATTTTTAACACTTTGGTGACTGACCCGAACATTCCATTTTTTTCACACTTGATGACCTCGTGTCAAACAAAAGCGTATTGTGTGGCCATACTACATGGTAGAGATACAATACATACACCATTGTAATCAGAATTAGATGCACTTTAAAATGATATAAAACATGAATAGGTATGCATGTTTCATTATAAATTACTTCAATAAATATCCTCAAAAATAATAAGAAAAAATGTAAAAAAAATGAATTTGTCATCACAAATCTTACTTTACCCCTAATTTCTTTTGTAGATATAGAAAAACTTAAGAGTGTATGAAAGACTAATTAAGTTGTCCCCTACTCAATGAAAAAAAACAAAATCAATTCATCATTTTCTGGTCAAAAGTTACAGTCAATTCATTATGCCTTGCATGGTGCAGCACAAATTATAGAATTATAGATTTGCTTCAGAGTTTCACATTTGACCCAAATCTTTAGTCACAATGGTCAAAAGGTTGTTTTAGACACAGCTATATATATTTGATTATACTTTTGGACACACAAAACAACATATAGGCATATGGAAAAGTTTTCACCCATTAAATTACAGCTTAACATACATTTTTTCCCCTTCTCACCATGAAAACACTCAATACTATAATTGTGCAGAATATTGTTGATTTATTTGCAACCATGAATAGTAGGGTCATAAATGGAGGTTCCGTGACCATCCTCTGGCAACAATGTTTTGATGATTGATTTGACCACTATGGACCCTTTAGAAAAGATTAGCCCCCATGTCCCTCGCAAAAATCCCGGCATTTTTTGCTAGAGAGCCAAATTCAAAATGGCGTCCAGCGGCATCTCTAAAAAATAATTTTGATCTGAATGACCTAGAATCATGTATGAAGGCACTTTTTCATACAAGTCAACCATGAGGATTGGCAAATCTGACATCATTTTGGTTATAAAACTTTGTTTTGACAGCAAAATTCAAGATGGCCGCCATCTAGAACCATCATTTTCGACCTTTTTAGGCCGTCACCGTGACTCCATTTCTCATGTAAAGATATTGAGAGAATATCTGATCTACAAGCCCACAATTCCTCACATTGTTGGGCGTAGTGGGCTTGTAGATGGGCTATTTTAACAATGTGTCTTTTTTTAGTAGGCTATTATTTGACAATTTGGCCGATATTTTAGCATTGTTTGATGATTACTTTGGGTTCAGTGATGGTCTTTTACTTTGAGAGTCCTTACATTATGACCCCACCCCCCAAAACAGGGGGTCTTGACCCACAGGTTGAGAACCACTGAAACCACCATAGGGTTTTTTTTTTTTTTAAACCCAAAATAAATCTTCACGTTTCACATTTTCCAAGCATTCTTGCACAGAGAAGCCCGTTGAGGAACTCAAGGCAAGAGCTGCTGAAATGGAAGAAGTGCGCTCACAGCAGTGATCAACTTGGTTGAAGACAGTCAGTTTGTGAAGCTCCCCGAGATGCAAGAACACTGTGTTGTTGAGGAATGTGTGGTCTTATTCAACCCCAATGGCACATACAGCAAGACGCAGAAGAGCAAGCTCATCTATCTCCCTCCACCCCGTTTTGATTTAAGAATCCTATCTTGCTCTAATTCAGTGGTTCTCAAACTTTTCCCATCATTTCCCCCCTCAGAGGGTCTGGATGCCTCCGTGCCCCCTCCCCCTTTTTCTGGGGTAAAAATCACTTCTGGCTGGCGCTATCATAGTTATGTCTGACCTGAGGTAAATTAGTAAATAAATGGTTTCCAAGCAAAAGCAGTACTTGCGCAAACTGATTTTGCGATTGCTGCACAGAATTAAAGGAAAGGTGAGATAAAACAAAGAGGGACTGCAGTCGAATGCAGTGCAGATGTGTGTTCATTTCCTATTATATTCAAATCAATGACAATTAATAATATAATGTTGGTGAGGGGGGCTTTAAACATATTGGCTTATTGGCCATATAGGAAATATATTTTTTTGGGGGGGAGGGGGGCAGATGTCACACGCCCCCCCTGTGATGCCCCCCCCCCCCCCCAGGAAGGCTTTTGCCCCACTTTGAGAAACTCTGCTCTAATTGACATAGGCATGATCTGGAGGATGGGAACTCCATCAGCAGAAGATTGGCAGGCACAGGACGGCACCCTATACAAGTAGGTTGGGCTAAGCCCAAAAGCTGTCATCCATCATCCTTGCCTTCTCATGCTTCCAGTATCATCGGTGCCAATGATCCCTATGATACACCATACTTAACAAAAGAAGACGAACGAGACCTGCGCATACATGGTAATGCACATACATACACATGAAATTGACAAGTTCCCATCTGCCAAGTCTTTCAAAATGTTATTGTGTAGTGTCAAAATCAAGAAAAAGACTACACCATTGAGCAGTCTGAAGCTCTTCACGGTTTATGATGGTCAATGATCAGGTTGTAGTGGCCCTGTTGTTATTGATGCAGCTAATATTGATATACCGATACCGATGTCTACGGCAGCTTCCTGGCATGCTAAGCATTGAGAGAAACGAAGAGACTGTCCTCTTCCATGACCTGCTGACAAGAGATGGCAGACTGCATTGTTCAGCTACACTATTTTAGAGGCTGTGATGCCAACTTACTTTTTTCTAAAAAGGGTCCCATGTTCCCCGCATTGTATGGCCCAGGATGCTTCACATGCATATCTCTTGCACGAACGGTTGCCATGCGTATTTCATGTCAAGTTTGCGAACAGTGGCAGCCTAACCCTAACCGTAACTCTGACAACAACCCTCGCTAGTCATGCGGCAGCAGTCTACTTGGAAGCAGCAGGAATAGAACCCCTTTTTGAAAAAAGGGTTCTAAGTTCCCCGGTGGCGGGGGGACATAGGACTCGGGGAACATAGCTCCCGGGCAACATAGGGGTGACCCTGGGAGCTCATACACTGATGATTTCCCTTTTTCATAGAACCTTGAGTTGGCATCATGGCATTGTGCAGCTACACTGTTTTACAGGCTATCTGCCATCTCAATAACAACAGGGCCACTACAACCTGACTGTCATTGACCATCATTAACAGTGAAGAGCTTCAGACTGCTCAATGGTGTAGTCTTTTTCTTGTTTTTGACACTACACAATAACATTTTGAAAGACTTGGCAGATGGGAACTTGTCAATTTCATGTGTATGTATGAGCATTACCATGTATGCGCAGGTCTCGTTCGTCTTCTTTTGCTAAGTATGGTGTATCGTAGGGATCATTGGCACCGATGATACAGCCTGATCTCCAAAAATTCCGTGCTCCTGGACACGGATGTTAAGGACACGAAATCCGTGTCCAGGAGCACGGATTTTGCCAAAATTCTGTGCTCCTGGACACGGAATTGTTTTCCATGATGGGCACACGGAAGTGCTTTCTATCTATTACCTCAGCACTGTGTTAACTCTATCATTAGAAAATACATACCAAATGCTAATCCTAAACAAAATAATGCTATAGCAATTTAAGTTGTGCCCTGACCAAAACATTCCCTAACCTTAACCTGTCATTAAAGACATATTTTTGAGAAATACCTTTTCCAGTTGGTTGCTAGGCTATCAAATTCATATAATGAATGAAAGAAAACTAGCTGTGCACAGACCAAAACAATCCCTAAACCTAACCTGTCAGTAGGAAATGTTTTTTTTTTTAGAAAAAATATTTGAAATTAGACATATCCTGAGAAAACACAAGACTGTGGAAACATAGAGCTGTGGGAGTAGTCTATAGAGAGAGCACTTCACTGTGTCCATCACGGAAAACAATTCCGTGTCCAGGAGCACGGAAAACAATTCCGTGTCCAGGAGCACGGAATTTTGGCAAAATCCGTGCTCCTGGACACGGATTTTGTGCCCTTAACATCCGTGTCTAGGAGCACGGAATTTTTGGAGATCATGTTGGATGATACTGGGAGCATGAGAAGGCAGGGATGATGGATGACAGTTTTTGGGCATAGCCCAACCTACTTGTATAGGGTGCCATCCTGTGTCTGCCAATCTTCTGCTGATGGAGTTCCCATCCTCCAGATCATGCCTATGTCAATTAGAGCAAGATAGGATTCTTAAATCAAAACAGGGTGGAGGGAGATCTTCGAGATGAGCTTGCTCTTCTGCGTCTTCCTGTATGTGCCATTGGGGTTGAATAAGACCACACATTCCTCAACAACACAGTGTTCTTGCATCTCGGGGAGCTTCACAATCTGACTGTCTTCAACCAAGTTGATCACTGCTGTGAGCGCACTTCTTCCATTTCAGCAGCTCTTGCCTCGAGTTCCTCAACGGGCTTCTCTGTGCAAGAATGCTTGGAAAATGTGAAACGTGAAGGGTTTTTCTACTAGATAAGTGGTTCTCAACCTGTGGGTCAAGACCCCCTGTTTTGGGGGGTGGGGTCATGATGTAAGGACTCTCAAAGTAAAAGATCATCACTGCATCCAAAGTAATCATCAAACAATGCTAAAATATCGGCCAAATTGTCAAATAATAGCCTACTAAAAAAAGACACATTGTTAAAATAGCCCATCTACAAGCCCACTACGCCCAACAATGTGAGGAATTCTGGGCTTGTAGATCAGCTATTCTCTCAATATCTTTACATGAGAAATACAGTCACACAAATTGGGAGGTTCCTAGTCCAAATATGATCATTTTGGGCGGTGACGGCCTAAAAAGGTCGAAAATAACGTTTCAAGATGGCGGCCATCTTGAATTTCGCTGTCAAAACGAAGTTTTATAACCAAAATGATGTCACATTTGGAATCCTCATGGTTGACTCATATGAAAAAGTGCCTTCATACATGATTCTAGGTCATTCAGATCAAAAGTTATATTTTAGAGACGCCATTTTGAATTTGGCTCAAAAAATGTCTGGATTTTTGCGAGGGACATAGGGGCTAAATCTTTTCTAAAGGGTCCATAGAGGTCAAATCAATCATCAAAACATTGTTGCCAGAGGATGGTCACGGAACCTCCATTTATGACCCTACTAGAACTTTTACAAAACATATTGATTAAGCCCTTTTTGGTCATCAACACTGAGCACCCATTACAAATAATATATATAAGGAAAATGTCTTGTTTTACTTTTCTTAGATTTCACTTTTTTTCTTATGATCGAAAATTAACAATCATGTAATTGAATATTACACAATAGCTATGTCAATCAAAACAGCACCTGTCATTACTGGATTTCTGTTTCCTCTTATCATCATACTCCGTCGAATCCCACACTTGTAATTTTTACTGTGACAAAACTGAAAAAAAAAAAAAAAACAGAAAAAAGGGCGATGAGAATTTCCAATTCCGCCTGACTACTTTCTCTCCATGTGCCATCCATACAACCAAAGTACAGTATGGCTTCCTGGGGACTGCCTCCCATGCCTATGTGTTGGTGAAGGCACAGATTTGCAGGAGCAGGGCATCAGTTAAAAAAAAAAGCTTTAAAAAATGTATTGCCCTCGTCATTGTCCCTTTTGTTGCTGGAACATCAATGTAAATACCAGGTTGGCAGAGTGGACGGAAAGGTGGCAGTTGGGGAGTGTGGTTAGCATCATGACCGCTCCTGTATGGATGGGCAGGTCTCACTCTCCCCATCTCCTTCCTCGTCCCTTCGCCACACCTGGACGCTCTGCCTCCGACATCCCGTTGAGTTGTGGCCCATCCACCTCAGAATTGGAGAAGGGCTGAGGCTGAGTCGTGGTCAAGGGAAGATGTTGAATTCTAGATGTTGAGACACACACACACACACACACACACACACACACACACACACACACACGTTATTCAAAGGCCAAATTCTGCTAGAGTTGCAACTCTATGAGCTAACAGATAAAGCGAAGTAAACAGTGATATCAAGACACATGTCTCGGTTTATTTTAGTTATAAATGCAATCCGTGAACAACCCAGGCTGCCATCCTCCCATGTTATCAAACGTTTAGGCGAGGCTGCATGTAGCTAGCCGGCAAACAAAACAGCTGACTGAAGCCTGGGCTACTCGGTGCCAGCGAGATAGAGCGAGATAAACAGTGATGTAAAAAGGCACAAAACCACAGTTTATTTTAGTTGTAAGAGAGTTGGTAAAGGCACCGCACATAAAACAATCTGTCCGGACTTCAATCCCATGTAATCATGCGGTTTTGATGGCTGCAACTAGACTGGCAAACACAAGCAGAACATCAAAAAACTTTTACTCACTTCTCTTCTTCCTCAGTGTCGGACATGTCACATGATGACATGCTCACGGTCCAAGATGTCATACTCTTCCCCACTGGATAATCCACCAGTTTCGCTGTCTTCACTGTCGCTGTTATCCCATATGTGTTGACAACATATTTAGGCCACTTCAGAGGCGGAAAAAACTTGACGAGAAGTCGTGTTTACAGTAACGTCGCTTACAGCTGGTTAGCCGACTGTCAAATGAAGGCGGGAGATTGTCGCGCGTTACTTCACGACATTTGATGTTTATACAGTTCAGCCAATAGGCTATGAAAACGATGTAAAGTACTTGGCAATGATTGGCCAATTGATGATAACATGTGGTGACGTTTATTTCATCGGTGAGGACAAAATATATAGCTTGAAAACGACGAAGCAGTAATGTGGTTCGAAATCGAATATTAACTCAGGTGGTGCTGCTGACACACTGACCCATTTGCTCTGCTCCTGAAACCTTTTCACCTTCAACACCGTGTGTGTGTTTGTGGGTGTTTGTGTTTGTGTGCGTGCGTGCGTGCGTGCATGTGTGTGTGTGTTTGTCCCGAATTTCGCGCCAGTCAAGAGACCTGGGAGGACAGTTTGACAGGCGGAATCGAGGTGCACTTCTTCCCACTAGTCTACATGGGATATCAGCCAAGGTAATTTATTATTTATTACAGTTTTGAACGGTCTAGTTTTTAGCTGTTTGGTAATTGAAAACAAACGGCAGGAAGAGCATTTCGTAGCTTGACTACATGACTGTCGTATCATATCACTTTGGCAGATTAGCGTTGTAGCCAGCACTTAAACTGCGTCCTGTTGTGTCGTTCTTCTTCTTATTATTATTATTATCAGGGTGCGATTTGTAGGGGGGGATTGTCCCCCCTTCTGGTTTTGATACCTCCACTTTTCCTACAGGATTTGAATATTTGCAATGTTACTCCATTGATAATGCTTAAAATCTGAAACTTATCCCCCCCTTCTGGTTCTTCAACAAATCGCACCCTGATTATTATTATTATATTTTGTTTATTCTATGCGCAGCACTTTGGTTGTTGTAAGCATATGGTATGATCTCCCTTTACATAGATTATTTCAAGGTCTATGTGAAAACACATCAGGCCACTGTAAGGGCGACTTCAAAGTGGCTGCATGCAAACTAGTTGAATTGTTCAAAGTTTTGTAGGCACCAAGTCACACTACGTAGAAAGTAAACATACAGGCATACAAATAATGAATAAAAAGATTTTAACACGTCATGGTACTAAGGCAGGAAATCATCAGGTTTACAACATTCAACCCAAACTGGTGAGCACAGATGGACTGTTGTTTTTGTTTATTTTCCCAGATATTCTAAGGGACTGTTCGTAATTTACTGGGGGGGGGCTGGTGCGTAGGGGGGGGAGGGCCATGATGAAAAAAAATGAGGTGGAGGGGAGGGCCATGGCAAAAAAAATCGGAGTTAGGGGGAGGGCCATGGGAAAAAAAAACGAATTTATTTTATTTTATTTTTATGTATTTGTTTAAACAATAATAAAACATGCTCTGAAACACATCGCCTTGCGATGCAAGGTCCCGGTGCATACTATAGCACTGAAGCGTGTATCTGTAGTCAAAAAACTATCAGGTGCAGCTACTGTAGATTGCCCGCGCTGACTCTCTTTCACTGTAGGATTGCTAGTACTACGGAGGAACATTGCGCATCATAGAAAATGCCCGTGAGCAAATATCAAACTAGCTGAGGTGAACTATATGGGCTAAACAGTTTGGGAAGTTTTGACAACGAATTGGATGGGCATTTCCAGAGGAATTTTGGAGAGGTGTTGTAGTCAACTGGTGGTCACGTCACAGCCTCTGGTAAGTCATGCTTTTATTTATTGGCACCGCCGTGTGCTTTAGGCTACATGTGTTCAAAGAACTTTTAGACCCCAACCAGACCGGAAAGAACAGTACCTAGGCCTAGACGTACTTTGGTAGAACGGTGCAGTGACGCGAGTTTGTTTTGTTTAGCTTGTGGTGTCAAGGTAGTAGGCCTAATAAAAGTGGTATTAACGGCGATGTGTTGGCCATGCATCATAAGGTCTTGAAACCATTGGAGGAGCTAACTTGTTGTGAAGAGAAGTCTCATCACTTTGGTGAACAAAAACGGACCAACTAAGCAAGGAATTATGTAGGCTACATTTAAAGCGTGACGGGAGAAGGGAATGTCACCAAAGTTGTGCATCGTGTCAGGTAAGAAGTGACTTTTGTTTCTTGCTGTGGAGATTGGATTCGTAGAAGCGTGTATTGGTATGCTAGGTCTTGCCTGTTGCTGGTGAAGTAGTCTAGCTTAGCCTCGGAGTTGGCTATGGGGTGAATCTGAAGGAGAGCACAGCCGATGGTGTGCCTAGCTTGTCTATCATCACAGTTGTCAAAGTTGAATTGCCGCGGTGTGTAATGGCTGTGCTATTGTTGGATGTTTAAGCAATATGACCCGAGTGGGAGGGATGATGTGCACTGACATCCTCCCTGGTGTGGTTCGGCCATAGGCACGAAGCCGAAGGCTGAGTGCCGTCGGCAATCACACCAGGGAGGATGTCAGTGCACATCATCCTGACCACGAGGGTCATATTGCTTTTATACAATAGTTCAATTGCCAACAAAATACCAGAATAAATGTTCGAATTCATGTTTATTAGTTACCTTAATCATACTTTGTTTACCTGCTCCGCTAAGCAAAGTAGTTCCGAATTGATTGTATGGTTGCTATGCAATGACGACGAGCTGACAGCGCCAGTGCGCAAAGTTCCATGAAACGGTGTGAAGTAGGCTACATTTCTGTGTGCACTGCGACTGGGCTTCGCTTACTAAAATGATGCATGAAAACACTGTGCAACTCCAACATTTTAGTTAGATGCCTATTTTATAAGCCTTTTGGCCGATATTGATTTTCACATTTTTGTGGACCGCAAACTTGCTGATAGCTGCGTAAAGACACCCCCCCTCGTCTTTCCCTCTCCAGTGCCGCATGCAACCGAGCGCTGTTCTCACACGCACAACCACACAAATCAATCCCTTGTAGGCCTATGATACCCCGATGTCTGCTAAAGTTTAGGCTACTGCAGGCTACAACTTTGTTGCTGAAACACTTCCTCATGCACACGTCTGTGGGTGCGAACCCGAGAAAGGGGTTCGCGTATCCTTAAGCAATATGACCTGAGTGGGAGGGATGATGTGCACTGACATCCTCCCTGGTGTGGTTCGGCCATAGGCACGAATCCCTCCTAATAAACTAAAAGGCAACTCATTCCAGTTCCAAGCGGCCATGATTTTAAATTGCATGGCACACGGTATCTTGCTTCCAGATGCCCACTTTGTAGCCTACTAATTTGCACGTGGTGGACGGCAAGCTTTGCTGATAGCCTAGGCTATATTTTTAAGGGCATCTCTTCCTCGTCATTCCCTCTCCCGCAGCACAAATGAGATCCTATTGTAGCGGTTCTCATACACTGCAGGAGACTGACATGGCCTTTCTGTCTGTGTCAAAAAAGTGTCCGTTGTCCCGCATATCCCCCGTTTGAAACTATCTTAATATCCTAAGTAGGCTACATTTTAGATTGCCTTCAAAAGACTACGAAATAGCGGCCGCAGAGGTCTGCCAACTGCCCAGACAACTGCACTAGAATCAGATAACTTCTTTCCTCTCTGCCAGAATCCAGCTACCAACTGGGATAGCCTACGCTCTCTGTCATGCGGGCGTGCGTGCGCCCAACTTAGTCCAGCATAGAACAATGGAATAGAATGATGGTGAGTTCAAACTACGCGGCCCTGGTTACACTCACTTTCTCCGCAGTAGACTATGAGATAGAATGATGGCGAGTTCAAAATGCGCGGCCCTGGTTACATTCTATCCATGGCGGAGTGATTATTAGTTGTGATGAGTCTCCGAGGATGATGTCCACCTAGACATCATCCTCCTTACCGACGCGTAGAATGCCAGTAGAACGCATCTCATCCAATCAGATATCGCAAAATAAATTGACCGGATCTAACTATTGTATAATCCAAATTATTAATCCTAACTATTTCGTAGTCTTTTGAAGGCAATCTAAAATGTAGCCTACTTAGGATATTAACATAGTTTCAAACGGGGGATATGCGGGACAACGGACACTTTTTTGACACAGACAGAAAGGCCATGTCAGTCTCCTGCAGTGTATGAGAACCGCTACAATAGGATCTCATTTGTGCTGCGGGAGAGGGAATGACGAGGAAGAGATGCCCTTAAAAATATAGCCTAGGCTATCAGCAAAGCTTGCCGTCCACCACGTGCAAATTAGTAGGCTACAAAGTGGGCATCTGGAAGCAAGATACCGTGTGCCATGCAATTTAAAATCATGGCCGCTTGGAACTGGAATGAGTTGCCTTTTAGTTTATTAGGAGGGATTCGTGCCTATGGCCGAACCACACCAGGGAGGATGTCAGTGCACATCATCCCTCCCACTCAGGTCATATTGCTTAAGGATACGCGAACCCCTTTCTCGGGTTCGCACCCACAGACGTGTGCATGAGGAAGTGTTTCAGCAACAAAGTTGTAGCCTGCAGTAGCCTAAACTTTAGCAGACATCGGGGTATCATAGGCCTACAAGGGATTGATTTGTGTGGTTGTGCGTGTGAGAACAGCGCTCGGTTGCATGCGGCACTGGAGAGGGAAAGACGAGGGGGGGTGTCTTTACGCAGCTATCAGCAAGTTTGCGGTCCACAAAAATGTGAAAATCAATATCGGCCAAAAGGCTTATAAA
The DNA here is from genome assembly GCF_034702125.1 of Engraulis encrasicolus. Classification (NCBI taxonomy): domain Eukaryota; kingdom Metazoa; phylum Chordata; class Actinopteri; order Clupeiformes; family Engraulidae; genus Engraulis; species Engraulis encrasicolus. The sequence continues at coordinate 30,578,621 of NC_085857.1, forward strand.
ATAGGCATCTAACTAAAATGTTGGAGTTGCACAGTGTTTTCATGCATCATTTTAGTAAGCGAAGCCCAGTCGCAGTGCACACAGAAATGTAGCCTACTTCACACCGTTTCATGGAACTTTGCGCACTGGCGCTGTCAGCTCGTCGTCATTGCATAGCAACCATACAATCAATTCGGAACTACTTTGCTTAGCGGAGCAGGTAAACAAAGTATGATTAAGGTAACTAATAAACATGAATTCGAACATTTATTCTGGTATTTTGTTGGCAATTGAACTATTGTATAAAAGCAATATGACCCTCGTGGTCAGGATGATGTGCACTGACATCCTCCCTGGTGTGATTGCCGACGGCACTCAGCCTTCGGCTTCGTGCCTATGGCCGAACCACACCAGGGAGGATGTCAGTGCACATCATCCCTCCCACTCGGGTCATATTGCTTAATTATACAATAGTTAGATCCGGTCAATTTATTTTGCGATATCTGATTGGATGAGATGCGTTCTACTGGCATTCTACGCGTCGGTAAGGAGGATGATGTCTAGGTGGACATCATCCTCGGAGACTCATCACAACTAATAATCACTCCGCCATGGATAGAATGTAACCAGGGCCGCGCATTTTGAACTCGCCATCATTCTATCTCATAGTCTACTGCGGAGAAAGTGAGTGTAACCAGGGCCGCGTAGTTTGAACTCACCATCATTCTATTCCATTGTTCTATGCTGGACTAAGTTGGGCGCACGCACGCCCGCATGACAGAGAGCGTAGGCTATCCCAGTTGGTAGCTGGATTCTGGCAGAGAGGAAAGAAGTTATCTGATTCTAGTGCAGTTGTCTGGGCAGTTGGCAGACCTCTGCGGCCGCTATTTCGTAGTCTTTTGAAGGCAATCTAAAATGTAGCCTACTTAGGATATTAAGATAGTTTCAAACGGGGGATATGCGGGACAACGGACACTTTTTTGACACAGACAGAAAGGCCATGTCAGTCTCCTGCAGTGTATGAGAACCGCTACAATAGGATCTCATTTGTGCTGCGGGAGAGGGAATGACGAGGAAGAGATGCCCTTAAAAATATAGCCTAGGCTATCAGCAAAGCTTGCCGTCCACCACGTGCAAATTAGTAGGCTACAAAGTGGGCATCTGGAAGCAAGATACCGTGTGCCATGCAATTTAAAATCATGGCCGCTTGGAACTGGAATGAGTTGCCTTTTAGTTTATTAGGAGGGATTCGTGCCTATGGCCGAACCACACCAGGGAGGATGTCAGTGCACATCATCCCTCCCACTCAGGTCATATTGCTTAAGGATACGCGAACCCCTTTCTCGGGTTCGCACCCACAGACGTGTGCATGAGGAAGTGTTTCAGCAACAAAGTTGTAGCCTGCAGTAGCCTAAACTTTAGCAGACATCGGGGTATCATAGGCCTACAAGGGATTGATTTGTGTGGTTGTACGTGTGAGAACAGCGCTCGGTTGCATGCAACACTGGAGAGGGAAAGACGAGGGGGGGTGTCTTTACGCAGCTATCAGCAAGTTTGCGGTCCACAAAAATGTGAAAATCAATATCGGCCAAAAGGCTTATAAAATAGGCATCTAACTAAAATGTTGGAGTTGCACAGTGTTTTCATGCATCATTTTAGTAAGCGAAGCCCAGTCGCAGTGCACACAGAAATGTAGCCTACTTCACACCGTTTCATGGAACTTTGCGCACTGGCGCTGTCAGCTCGTCGTCATTGCATAGCAACCATACAATCAATTCGGAACTACTTTGCTTAGCGGAGCAGGTAAACAAAGTATGATTAAGGTAACTAATAAACATGAATTCGAACATTTATTCTGGTATTTTGTTGGCAATTGAACTATTGTATAAAAGCAATATGACCCTCGTGGTCAGGATGATGTGCACTGACATCCTCCCTGGTGTGATTGCCGACGGCACTCAGCCTTCGGCTTCGTGCCTATGGCCGAACCACACCAGGGAGGATGTCAGTGCACATCATCCCTCCCACTCGGGTCATATTGCTTAAATGTTGTACTGGTTCTGTTTTGGCAATTTGTTCCTTTTGCCTCTTGCTGCTGATTTGACCACCATAGCACCACCTATTAATGCGTCTTAATGGCCTACGTTAAATGCAAACTAAAGGTGGCTTTCTCACTCTCCCTGTATCAATAGCCAGCAATGGCTCAAGCTGCTTTGGCGCTTAGCCTGCTTCTTGCTCCGATCACATCCCGAACTCTTTGGCCGTCAGAGTGTAATTACATTCGGGAAGGTAGAGCTATGCCTGTGTGTGTGCGTGCGTGCTTTTATGCGCGGTCTGGGAGACAGGACAGGGGTCCTGATCGAGATGCACTGATCCACAGTCGCAAGAAAATCTAAATTATTTGAAAGCCCGGTCACCTCTCACGAGTGCATCGCATAGCCTAGTCAAAGCATTTCTTCTAAATTCACACATTGCACACTGCCCATGCTGAAGAGACAAGCTGTCAAGGCAGCGCGATTTGCTCTTGAACACGCCCTCACCTCCACATCAGGTGCGCGTTTCACTTCCACAACTTAATAATGTCAAAGTGAGATGTTAAAGGGAAAAAAAGTTAAATCTAGCCATCCTTGTTTAGGCTACATAAAACATGAGGAAGTTATTCAGATGTGATTCGCCATTCCTCACCCTAAAATTGATTAGAACGCAGGAAATTGCATCTAAAAAACTGATTTTTTTCACAGCACCCCCTGGTCAAAACCAGTTCCTGCGTCCCTGGCTTCGCTACTGTGCTGAACATGTAAAACGTACCTTGTGAAAGGCGCTGCTTGTCGAGCAGGGAAATATTGAAGCTGCGGTGGGGAAACTCCACTTTGTAGTTTACAGTAGTAACAACTCGGACATTGGTATTGAAATGGAAGTTTTTATTATCATTATTATTATTATTATTATTTTACTTAACACGTAAAAAAAAATAGTGAAGGCAATTTGTCTTGGTGACAGTGGAGTTAAAAGGCATCCCATGCGGCCGCAGAGGTAGATTCTAGCGGCTTCTCATAGGTATCCACTGATATCGATAGCACATAATAGTGCAGACAACCGCCTTTGATACTCTGACTGTTCTCATGATGGTTGTTCATCTACCAATTTTACATATTATTATTTTTTACCTGTAGGAGGAGGGCCATGGGAAAACAAAATTGAAGTGGGGGGAGGGCCATGGGGAAAAAAATTGAGGTGGAGGGGGGGGCCATGATAATTTTTTTTGACCGGACTTCCAGCGCACCAGCCCTCCCCCCCCCGGTAAATAACGTACAGTCCCTAACTGCTGCTTGACAGGAGGATGAGGTAGCTGCGAGATCTACTGAACCATGAACGATGAAGAGAGAAAGAACCCTATAGTGACAGCTGTTGGATGTTAGCCTAATGCACAAGTACAGTACTCATACCTTTTCTGTAATATGCATGCTACAGCTGCCAATCTGTTACTGGCATTGTAACCAAGCAAATATTGCTGCCCTTTCCCCTGTAATGCCTTACTGTACATTACTGTATTACTGCAAAAGTAATGCATTGCTGTAATTCAATACTTTTTTTTTTATCCAGTGTTGACCTGGGTGTTCCCTATTCAGATGCTGCTGCCGTCAGTCCATGGATGTACACAAAGGAGGGGGGTCAACGAAACCAAACAAGTTTTGAAAGCAGAGGTTGGTGTTACCATTTAACCTCTCTCTCTCTCTCTCTCTCTCTCTCTCTCTCTCTCTCTCTCTCTCTCTCTCTCTCTCTCTCTCACACACACACACACACACACTGTCAAGTCTGCTTTATTGAGTAATGCTTTATCCAACTTTATAACATTGCTATTTCATATCCGATATGCATAGATATTAGGGTGCATCAGATGCCCCCTATGAAAAGATATTGCCTTGGCCCTATAGTAAAAATGTTCTACACCCAGTAAAAACACACTGTGTAAAATATTTTGAAATTTGGATGAAGTGTACCGGGGCCACCAGCCCCATGAAAATAGAAAATAATGGTGATAGTCAGAATCTTGGAACAGAAATGGACATTTTGCTGCATAAAGCTACCCAATAAAAACATATTGCCTCAGCTGTGTGATAAAAATGTTCTATGGACAGTAAAATCACTGTAAAATCTGTTGAAATTTAGATGAATTCTACCGGGTCCACCAGGCCCATGAAAATACAAAATAATGGTGATGGTGATGGGCAACCTGGATTCCAAAGCTGAAGTCCAGTGCCACATATTCCAAATGACATACCTAGTTTTACCTTTCCAGTTAGGGCAATTGGACAGGTAAAACCAGGTTATTTGAAATCTGTGGCACTGGATTGTAGCTTTTGAATCTAGGTTTCCCATTGTCTTAAAAAAGAGGTGGACAAACCGTGTGACACATTTGCCCCAGCCAATATAATGAACCAGCTGATCCTAATTACCACTTAAGATAGGTTGATGAGGTAATTAGTGAAATTACCTGTATTGGGAGCACAAACAGAAGGAATATCTAAGCAGAGTGTGCATTCAGTCGATCCACTTACACAGACTTCAGTCTCAGGACAGACTGATGGTCAAACTGCTATATTTAGGCAAAATTGCTGTTTTGCAACACAATATCAATTCCTTACTGCCTTGGACCACTGCTAGTATCAAGCAAGAGATTGCAAAGCTGCATGACTGTTATATTTGTGTGTTTCACGGTGGGCCTACAATTCATGGAGGAACATCAGTACTAAAGCTGTGAATGTTCCTTGGAATGACTAGGCTACAAGGCAGTCAATACAACTGTATTGAAGAGTGCCATTACTTCTTTATCCCATCGCCTGTGGTAGTATTTCACTTTACTCCATCAGATGAGTACCATAACTTACCTGAGAGGCCCTTGGCAATGGACTCTGGACCTGGTGATACCCATGACATACATAGAAGTCACTTAAGTACAGGTTTTGGGAAGCCACTCTTTCCAACATCACATACAGTTGTATTGTATGTACTCTATTGAACTACTGCAGGGATTTCTTGAAAAAACACAAGTCATTCCAAGGAGCATTCACAGCTTTAGTACATATGTTCCACCAGGTATTAACAGCTACCTGTACAATCCTGTAGGCCCACAGGTGAAACACACAAAAGTCATACAGCTTCGCAATCTCTTGCTTGATACTAGCAGTGGCTCATTATATTGGCTATATTTTGAATATGTGGCACTAGACTTTGGAATCCAGGTTGCCCATCACTATCACCGTTTTGTATTTTCATGGGCCTGGTGGACCCAGTAGAATTAATCTAAATTTCAACACATTTTCCAGAGTGATTTTACTGTGCATAGAACATTTTTTTATCACACAGCTGAGGCAATATGTTTTTATTGGGTAGCTTGATGCACCGAAATGTCCATTTCTATTCAGGACTGGACTGGGGGATAAATAGGGCCCGGGCACTTTTGGATTTAAGCGGGGCCCCTCATTATTATTAGTGCCGGAGAACTGACTCACCGGTGGGCCCCGCACCCTCGTGGACTCCTATTTTCAGTAATGTAAAAAAAAAAAAAAAAATGGGGGCCCACGAGGGTGCGGGGCTCACCGGGAAATGCCCACCATGCCAGATGGCCAGTCCAGCCCTGTTTCTATCCAAGATTTTGACTATCACCATTATTTTCTATTTTCATGGGACTGGTGGCCCCGGTAGACTTCATCCAAATTTCAAAATATTTTACACAATGTGTTTTTACTTGATGTAGAACATTTTTACTATAGGGCCAAGGCAATATCTTTTCATAGGGGGCATCTGATGCACCCTAATAGATATGCATGTGCTCAACCTGATAAATTCAGGCAGTAATAAGATTCTGCGGTTCATCTAACGTCTGCTTGAAGTTTTTTTTGCCCCTCATGACAACGGTTGTGAGTGGAGTCTCACTGGACTTAAATGGCATGTGAATATGTGCTTTGCCAATAGCAAAATACTAAACACTCATTGGTTATTGCCGAGATATTTTTATTTTTATTTGGAGGACCGAAGGGCTCTGGACCGAGCCTCAGTGGGAGTGAAGGGATCCGGACAGGAGACTGAAGCTCCGACTTGTGATTGGGTGAACTCTGATAAAAAATCTGTGTCAGTAGTTGACATGCGGAAAAAAATATCTGATGCGGATATGTTATTAATTTGACTGAGAAGTCTCGTAGTGGTAATCAGTGAAGAAGCTACTCATTGTGGTATTCCAGTTTTGTGTACTTCTTGTAAACATTCTGTTGCGAATAAAGTCTTAATAGTGGCACGTCCTTATCCTTTTTAATCTCCCAATTCCAAAAGCTAGAGAGCTATGCAAAATGGCAGGCATTGTGGATTAAATTCTGGTGAATTCCAGTCATCCTTATGAGGAGAAAATGAATATCAAGGAGCAGAGCACTGCCTAATATTGACTTTGTGAAAAGGGTAGGGAAGAACAACCGTTTCTTTTGATCTTTCATGGTGTCTGATCAACTGGTTAACTGCAAAGTCCCGTGAGTGACGAGTCCTTGCCTGCTGTTGGCAATGTCCAGTAAATAGTTAAAGATTTGGCGCCCCCTAGTGGTAAGCTGTGCACCCAGTAATGAACAAAGACAACAAAGACAAACTCAATCACATCATTATGTGGCGGAGGTAGGCCTACTGATAATAAAAAATGATTAAAAAAAAATAAAAAATTTCCCTATGAATATAAATGGGATAATGATTAATTGAATTAGAGATAATGTGATAGTAGCACCAGCTTTCTGTTAGAATCCCCACCACAGGTCAGTTCCCGTGTTTATTCCAGAAGAGACTGCTGCAATATTTCTCACAAAGAGCTACACTCAAATTTAAGAACAATATGTGTAGTTAAGAACACCAGCTTTCCAACAAATTTGTTTCAACAAGAGTCCTTTAGTGTGTGGGGCCATTGGACCAATGTAAGATGTGTGTCAAATTTGTCCAAAAAAGATTACAGACAAGGTGAATTGCACTAACTGTGATTGTTTTATTTTTCCATTTGCTCTGAAGACCTGTCCCAGTGCATAGCAGAGGAGCCAGTGAGGAACAGTTGTGCTGTGTCACCTGGACCTGGTATTTATGCCCAGTATCCTGTTGTATTCATTGCTTAACAGTAGTAGAGTAGAGGTACAGTATTGATCAGGCCTGGACTGGGAGAACAAAATGGCCCGGGCATTTTTGGCCCAGACCGGCCCCTCATAATCAGCGGAGCACATGCGATTACTTATTGACCAAGCGGCCTATGCAAAAAGGCGCAATATTCATGCATGAATATCTCTTTCAGCTACCAGAAAACACCAGGAAATGTGTGTTGACTATATCAACTATTTATTTAAAATGAATCTTAGTTTGGGCAGTGGTTTAGAAATGCAATAGATGACCACACTCACAGCAAAAGTAATCTAGGCCTACTCTACTTCTCTCTCTAACTCAACCTCATCCTGGCCTGGTTTGACTAGATGAGAAGAGGGAGATAGATTATTTATCACAATGTATGCAGCACTTGCAAAATATTCAAATTAATATAGTATTCAGTGTATTGTTTGTCTAGTAATTTATACAATAAAGATGTTTGTGTCACAAGTCTTATTTTCTCTTGCTGACCCATGGGCACCAGAGGAGGTGCGACAGGCAGCAATGCCCAGCAGGTATTAACAGCTACCTGTACAATCCTGAGTGTATAGCCTACTCATAAATTGACCTAGATTAATGTTAAATTGAGGGTTTCTTCTAACAGGTGCATTAGAAGAGGGGTTAATTTCCTGTTATCAAAATGCATCTCTCATTGCATAAGGAAGCTACTTTAATAGCTTGAATGATGAAAGAAAATCATGAACTGCCTATCACCACAATGCTTTAGTGTGTCAAATATGTTAAGAAAGCATTAACATACTGAAGTTTCAAAATGAGCAGTGCTGAAAGTGGTAGGCTACATAAAATAGTCTACAGATAAAACTGTAGGCCTATCAAAAGCTTATTCAAAAGAAATTCTTCAATCATTTATCATTTCTAATTGTCCTGGATAAAATAACAGCTGAGAGAGATAGAGAGAGATGCTAGGTCTTTACCTACAGAATATGGTTTGATTGTGCTCCAAGAATTTTTTTTAAAAAATCCGTTTGGCAAACCTTTTCCACACGCGAGACGCGACAACCGTTACACGACATATGGACATTTTCACTGCGTGGTAAATGTGATTACGCAAACGATCGCTGAATATTTAGTGAGAGTAGGCATGAGTTTGACAGTCTTCGAAACGCATTTGGTACACGGAATGCTTTAGAACAACACCACTGGTGTTCCATTTAATGCTATACATTTGGCACACTGCCGTGGCTACTATATTGTTAATATTATTCACGTCAGTGGTTTGGTGTATGGAATGTTTGTCTTATCAAATGTCCGTGAGTCGTGCGACCGGTTCAAAGCACTCAAGCACACTTATAGTGGTGGGAATTAATGGCCTATTTAATATTAATGTTTAATGCTGAAGTGAGAGTTGGGGAGAGGCATGGAGTATCCTAAAGTTTGAAAGACTTGACTCATACCTGTCAGGGCTCGTAGAGGCTAGACTACTACTGCCGCTTCACCTGCTGTCTCCTAGCGTGCTCCTTCACTTCCAACATGCAGAAGTTGTTGTCCCTCTCCTGCTGCTACAACACTACATGCGTGAACACATTATCTTGCCTCTGCTGCAAGTTTTTTTTTTATCCCTTTTCCGCAAGCTTTTCCACACCACCTTTTAGTTTTAGTCTCTCCATCGCTTGTGTCTCAAATTTGCGCGCGTAATGCATGGTAGGGGTGGGCCCGCAATGAATAGTTAAGTCCGACTCAGATGCACCAATGGGACACCCCCTCCCTCTAGCCCCTTTATGTGTGGGCTGATGTCATTGGAGGAGGGCTGAGGGCCGTCAGCACGAAATTTTGGGCCGCCGGTCAATTTTTAAAAAAAACATTAATAACAATTATTTTTAAAAAACGACATCACCGGCCCTCTAGGGGCGTCGGCCCACCGGGATTTTGCCCAGTTTGCCAGATTGCCAGTCCACCCCTGGTATTGATCTAGATTTCCAAAAGAAAAATAATTAGGGTCTTGCCACATATAACAGGGTGTCTGCTGGTTTATTAAAAAGTATTAAAAGTTGATGAATTCAAAAGGCAAAATGTAATGGCCTTAAACGTAGTACATTTCCTCAAAAGGTATTATTTTTGAATATTTCTTTTAGTTGTAACATTTCGATTAAAAATTAAGTGGTGATGTTAGACTTTTAGCCCAAAAGTTGTCGGTTTGACTCCCGACCCGCCTGGTTGGTGGGTAGAGTAATTAACCAGTGCTCTCCCTTGTTCTCCTCCATGACTGAGGTACCCTGAGCATGGTACCGTCCCGCTGCACTGCTCCCTTTCGGGTACTTTTTGCAGAAAAGCTAACACTTGCAACGAAGGGCCGTGATGGTTGTAAAAATGATCTAAAGGTAGTGAAAAAAGGTATTAAAATGGTAGTAAATTTGACTTCAAGATTGGTGTATATACATTTCACAGATCCGATATATTGCACAAATCTGCAGACAAGCATACATAGATTAATTTAGCAATTAAAAATGTTCATAAGTGATGGCATGATGGTGATGATTCTCTTCTCCTGCTGTTTTAACCACACACTGTGTTGGGTGTGTTCAGTGGTCTAATACTTTAATAGTATTTCATTTTGCAATAGTATGGAGGATGGCGAGGAAGTTGCCTTGATTGTCTAAGCCTTCAGTCTCCCTCTGCCCTCGCTGAAACTTATTTTGAACAGCAGTAAGGAGCAGTACCTCCGCAATGGTTTTGATACATCTCGTTCTCAGCTCTGGTTCTCATTTGTCTTCCCCTCTCTTTGTTCGTTGACATGATCATGGAGGTTTATTGGGAAGCTTGCCACTTGGACGGGAGACGCGGGGAGAGGACGACGAGAGCAGTGGTCGAGCAAGAGAGCAGGCCCGAGGAGAGAGGATCCTCGACGAGGAGCAGCAGCTGGAGGTGGGGACAGCCCAGCCGGTATACAGTCAGGTCCAGGCCAGCGGCAAAGAGGAAGTTGTGTGTGTGTAGCGTTGAATCTGTGTGCATCGCAGTAGCCCTAAGAGTGCCCTAAGCACATTTGCTTGTTTTTATATATGAGAGTGACCACCATTCATGTGGGTGTGTGTTTATATGATGTCTCGTCACAACCATGCACCGCAGACCTCTAGAACTGCATTCCAACAAGGAAAAGCATTGTGATTTAGTTAGGAATCATGTTGATTTTGTTAATAGGCCTGTTGTGTTTTTGCTTATGTAGCCTATGATGCAGTATGGATTTACTTAAGGAAGAAAAATCCGCACTCACAAACTGCGTCTCATTATTTATTTATATTACCACCATGTCCAAAAAGCAAACGCGTTTCGGCTATCAAGCCTTCATCAGTGCATGGTAGGTAATGTAAATAAATAATGAGACGCAGTTTGTGAGTGCAGATTTTTCTTCCTTAAGTTGATACATTTTATCGCGCACCCAAAGTTTTTTCCAAGAAGTTGAGCACGTCCTCTGCCAAAACTTGCAGTATGGATTTAACCCTCTGGTTGTGTTAGAAACATGGTTACGTTCATGGTGTTAACGGTCAAAATTGAATGTAACAAGTTGGTATATCTTGGATATCATGAAGTGTCATTTGTGTATGAAAAATAGAGAAGTTATTTAAGAATGAAGTTGCAAAACGGTCATATTTGACCGTAACACAACCAGAGGGTTAACCAAGTGTTGCCAAAACTGATATTTGTTATGTTGTTGTTTTTATTATTATATATGTGTGATTTTCTTTTCCATTTTATTGAGAGGATCCCCGATAGGACATGAAGACATTGCTTCACATTGTAAAAGCTGCTTCTGTTGTTGTTGTAGTTGTTGATGTTGTTGTTGTTGTTGTTGTTGTTTTATCCCCTTCCATTATGCAACTATTGTTTGTTCCAGGCGTAGAAAACATACCCAATTGATAACTGAAAAAAAATGATACCCAAGCTTTTTATCTTGTTGTGTTCTGCTTACTACTTTAATAAACAAATCTACATGATAACAAGTGCATAGTAAGCTGATCCACGCTTTAGATCAAGTACCTGCAAAATGCATTGTTAATTGTTAACAAGTGGCTTGTTAAGTGTCTATAAGCATTAATAAAAACATCAATAAGCTTGTTATATCTTCTTGTGTACTGCTTATAGTATTTTTATGACTACTATAATAAGCATAGCTACATGATAACAAGTGCATAGTAAGCTGATCCCCGCTTTAGATCGGGTACCTGCAAAATTTATTGTTAGCTGTTAACAAGTGGCTTGTTAAGTGTCTATGAGCATTAATAAGCAGCTTATAACATGATAACAAGTGCATAGTAAGCTGATCCCCGCTTTAGATCGGGTACCTGCAAATTTCATTGTTAGCTGTTAACAAGTGACTTGTTAAGTGTCTATAAGCATTAATAAGCAGCTTATAACATGTTATTAAAAAAATAATAAGCGTACTATAGAAACTTGTAAGGGCATAACTACCTGCTTATGAGTGACCATTAACACCTATTACAATACTCTAAGAACACTATTAACCCATAATAAGCAGCTTAGAGGACGTTAATAAGGTTAATAAGCATGTTATGGGCACTTGTAAGAGTATTATTACCTGCTTACTGGAGACTTATAAACGCGTATTATGATACTATAAGAGCACTATTAACCCATTGTAAGCAGCTTAGAGGACGTTAATAAGGTTAATAAGCATGTTATGGGCACTTGTAAGAGTATTATTACCTGCTTACTGGAGACTTATAAACGCGTATTATGATACTATAAGAGCCCTATTAACCCATTGTAAGCAGCTTAGAGGACGTTAATAAGGTTAATAAGCATGTTATGGGCACTTGTAAGAGTGTTATTACCTGCTTACTGGAGACTAATAAACGCTTATTACGATACTATAAGAACACTTTTAACCCATTATAAGCAGCTTAGAGGACGTTAATAAGGTTTATAAGCATGTTATGGGCACTTGTAAGAGTATTATTACCTGCTTACTGGAGACTTATAAACGCTTATAACGATACTATAAGAGCACTATTAACCCATTATAAGCAGCTTAGAGGACGTTTATAAGGTTAATAAGCATGTTATAAGCTCGTTATAAGGATATAACTACCTGCTTACTAGTGACTATAAGCGCTTATTACAAGAACCTTAATATAAAGCGCTACCCAATTTTCTAATGGAATGGTTAAAAAGTTAAAAAGTTGCCCTGTGTATCATCCCCTTTAGAAAGCTGGTAAGATGGAGAAGAACTACAATGACAAGGAAGAGAATTGACCAGGAAGAGAGGAACCTACGAGAGAGAGAGAGAGAGAGAGAGAGAGAGAGAGAGAGAGAGAGAGAGAGAGAGAGAGAGAGAGAGAGAGAGAGAGAGAGAGAGAGATACTGTAGATGCTGGAAGAAGAACAGATTATCAAAAGGTCTAGGTTGAAAAGAAATAAGAAAGGGATAAAAATGACATGGAGAATCAGATCAATGGGAAAAAAACAGAGAGTGAGAGAGAAAGAATGAAATACAGACAGAGACAGAAAGAGAGAGGGGGAGAAAAGGAGAAAGAGATAGGGAAAGAAAAAAAGAGTGATGATAAGAAGCAACAGCATGTAGGGGACGTGATCTGGAGGGAAAGATTCAGATAGAGTAATAAAGAAAGAGAGAAAGGCAATAATTGGAGAGAGAAAGAGAGATACAGAAAGAGAGTGATGGAGTGGATGTCGTGATGGAACAAGAACGCGCGTAAAGAGGTTGTCTGTGGTGGTCTCCACCTGGTCTAATTCCTTCTTCTGTCGGAGCCTCTCAGCGTCCGCGTCGGCAATGATCTTTAGCAGCTTGCGCTCCTCCGCCTCCTGGTTGTCCATGAACTGCTTGGTCTCCTGGGCCTGCTGCTTCAGCTTCTGCAGTTCCGCCTGGAGATGGATAGAGAGAGAGGGAGATAGAGAGATGGAGTGATGCAGGGAGTGAGGGGGGGAAAACAAAAAAGAGATACTGTTATTAATGCTTTCAATACTTGAAGGAGAGATGCTTGAAGAAGACGTGAAGATAGAGAAGGAACTGCTTTGTGGATGGAGTGATGAGAAGACAAGGAGAACAGGAGAAAGACAGATTGTTGGGTATCTATAAAAGGGGGAAGGAGGGAGAGAGGGAGAGGTAGAGAGAAGTTCATGTCATACATGTGATACTATGGAGGAGAGTAGAGTCACCCTGTCAGGACTTGAACCCGGGCCTCAAGGGAACCATACTGAGGCTCTCAGGGCCGCTGACAGCTTTGGCTGGGCCCGGGACAAACATTTCTGAATGGGCCCCCCCTTCCACACTTAAAGCATTTTTCTTCCCTAAATCAACACATTTTGAAGTAACATATAATAATTAATCCCAACGTCATGGGGGCCCAGTTATGGGCCCCCCCTATTCCAGGGCACGGGACAAAAAGCCCGGTTGTCCCCCCCTGTCGGCGGGCCTGCAGGCTCTAACCGCTACTTAACCCCGTCTTGTTTTTGGGTGGCCACCGACCACCGACTGAGAGAGACAGAAGCCATGCACTCCCTGCATTAAAATATTAAAATACACATACCACTGTGACACTCAGGGATACAGCTAAAAGCATATAAAACACAGAAAAATGCTCACAGGCATACAAAAAGATAAAGGCAGGACAGACATATAGAAAATGCCTGTCGGATCTATTCACAGCACCAGTCAGTAAGAAAGACATGGACACACTAACTGTCTGATCCATTCAGTACAACAGAGACAGACAGAAAAGATGAAAAAAAAAACATGTGTGTGATCTATTCACTCCATCACTCCCACACATGGTAACCAAACATGAAAGGTAGTGGTGAGCATGTTTTGTTGTCAAGACAGGTGGTGACCTTTTCAACTGTGCGGAGCGCCATGCCAGCCTGGCTGCTACTGCCACACACATGGCTTGGCCGCAACTCACTCTGTGGGACCCCATAACACTCATCTGCTGGCCGTCGGGGCCACCAGCTGAGCCTAGCACCACTAATTACCGTGTGTACGTACTATGTAGTCATGTGTGTGAGAAAGAAAACGCTTGAAACAAAAGGCTGTGAGTGTGTTTGTTTGTGAAGAGAGGTGGTGGTGGCCTTTTCAACTGTGCCGCCTGCGCCCCTGTGCCCGCTACTGCCGCACTTGACAATCACTCTATGGGGTGCCATCAAAGTCACCTGCAGGGTGTCGTCGTGTTGAGGCCACCAGCTGAGGCCTACATAACAAATTACCTATCACAATTATCTAGAGTGGGCATGTGCACCTATGAGGGCATCTTTAAAAATCCTGGATCAAAAGTTAATATGCAACAAAACTGGGTTGGGTATGCATACAATACAAATGGGTTTGTTTATGTATTTATTTATATGTGTGAGAGAGAAAATGCTTGAAACCAAAGCCTTTGAGCATGCTTGGCTGTCAAGACAGGGGGTGACCTTTTAAAAAAAACTGTGCAGCCTTCTACTGTCACAGAGATGTAAGGATGTCCATTAATCTATCTGCTCTCCTAAGACCTCTTAGAAAAGACAGCTGTCATGTGTGCCTGTGTCTGCTGATGACAACTCTTTCATAATACAATTTAGACCATGATTCAAACTATAGATACAAATCCTGTTCTCAAGGAAGCTGTACGCTTTTTCCATCTTTTAAGGGTGGAATAAAGGCCAAGCAGGAAATCAAGTGGAAATTGGCTCTGTGTGTTTCATTGGCGTGTGCTATCATTAGCCAATGAGCTAGCAGACAGGTAACTAGGCAACAGTACCTTTTCAACAAAAAAGAGGTAGTGGAGTCCATTCAAAGTTGTGTAACCTTATGAAAATAACCACTGTTTTTACAGTGTACTTTTTTGCTTGCTATTGCCGTTCATTCTAAGAAAAACAATCAATGTTCGGAAACATTTTGTTAATTGTTTGGAGAAAATAGAATTTGTAGGTAAAGTGTGATTTTGGTGGGAAGTTGACTGACAGGTAAATAAACCAATGTCCTCACTCACATACTCTCTATCTGGCAATTGGTGAGCCAGTGCCACTGCCACCATTGCACCACAGTGCTCTTCCATGTCCCCATTCCAAGTTTTCTTGTTTATTTTCTTTTTACTTTTTTTATGAAGCACATTGAATGGAATCTGTGTATGAGATGTGATATACATACAGTATAAACTTCCCTTGCCTTGCCTTGCCTTGCCTTGCCTCTCTTGATTGTCTTTAGTTTTCCACACAGCTGTGGGCGTTATACTTCAGTGGACACCTCGATAAAATACTGTTTGTTTTCGTACTGTGTTTAGAGCATTGGGAGGGGGGTCTTTGACGTTAACTTTATTTTGGCATGGGCAGTGTCCAAGGACATTAACCTAATGGAGACATCCTTTGTACCAGGTTGAGAGGACACCACAATTTTCCACCACTATTCACTGGGCAGGTGAATCAGTGGTAATATTGGGCCTAAAGCTAAGCAGTAAAAGAAAGAGAAATGAGTTCTGCAGGTTGTACCCTGCACTACCCCCAATCCGAACATTCCTCTCCACTCTACCAACTCCACTCTCCAGCCCTCACCTTTCCTTTCTGTGTCCTTCCGATAGGGCAATAGAACATTTTCGGAGCCCACTTGAAATTTTCAAAAATGTCCAGGATCCACCTCTGGTCCAATAAAAATACAACTCAAATGAATCCTCAAAAGCAATACAGCCATGAATAGTATTAAGGTTTTTAGAGAATGATTTCAGGGCCCACTTGGAACACCTTCACGGCCCACAGTTTGAGAATCAATGCAATAGCGTCTCTGCCTCCATGACCTGGAGGGAGTTCAACAGGTGGCTCTCCTCTCTACTCCTTATCCAAATAGTCCACACCTCTCCCCCGCAACCCTTTCCTCATTTCCCCTCTGCTTTCCTCTCCTCTCTCCATCTCTCCACTCTATTCTCTTCTTCTCCCCCCGTCTCTTCTCCTTCCCTCTCTTCCTCTCCCCTCTCCTCTCCTCTCCTCTACCCTACTCTCCTCTTCCCTACTCTCTTCTCCTCCCTACTCTCTCCTCTCTGCCCATTTCCTATCCTCTACTCTCCACTCCTCTCTGCCCCTTTCCTTTCCTTTCCTCTTTGCCAATTTTCCCTGGAGTGTCTACCTCCATGAGCGGCCAAAGCTCTTCCTTTGTCTCTCCTCTTCCACTCCACATGCACCCTGCTCTCTTCATCCCTCCCTCCTTCTGTTAATCCCTCTACCTCCACTTCTCTCTCTCTCTCTCTCTCTCTCTCTCTCTCTCTCTCTCTCTCATCCCCTTTCTGTGGTCAGGAGTATCCCCACGGATAGGGCCACAGTGTGCGACTGCTGCAGTCCTCCACTCCAATCTTCATTAAAATGTTAATGAATTCCTATGAAGTGGCCTAATTGCTTCTTCATAGTGGGAGCAGAGAAAGGTGGAGGGGGTGCAGGCAGTTGAGTTCAGGAGGGAGATGGAAAGGGGTGTAGGCAGGTAGGGAGGGAGATGGTAGTGGGTGGTATGAGGTAGTTGGTGTAGAGGGGACAAGGCAGACCAAGGTGGCCCAAGAGGTCGCTTTGATTTGCTTGATTGTGTGTGTGTGCATGCGTGCGTGCGTGCATGTGTGAGAGCGGGCGAGTGTGTGCGGGCGAGGAAAGCAACCACAAGTCATGACCAGGACCAGGATCAGAGAGGACGTGTGTCCGACTCAGTGGCTGGGGAGAGGGTAGCCTTGAAAGGAATGATAGAGAGCTGGGTGTGGGCGGAGGTGGAAAAAAATACAGAAAAAGTATACTCAAGTAAAGGTATCTTTAGTTTGCCAAAATCCTAGGTCTACTCAAGTGAAAGTTAAAGTATCTATCTAAAGAATCTACTGAAGTAAAAGTAGAAAGTACTTCACTTAAAATGTAATTTGAGTACAGTACTTAGTTACTTTTACGTAGGCCTTAGCTTTCCTCTCGAGAATTCAATGTTTCTTTTTCTTGAATTTTGCCCTCCATATCTCTTGTTGGGCACCAGCCATTATCCAACACATTGATCCAAGATAGGTGGGAGCCTATTTTTTTACTCAGTACTTAGGCCAGGTTCCACTGCAATTGAGTAAAGTACTTGGGTCAAAATGCACTGAAGTAGGCTAAGTAAAAGTGTTAATTATAAAACACTATGTAAAAAGTACAAAGTACTCATAAAAGCTACTCAAGTACAATACCTGAGAAAATGCAATTAATTAGTAACTTTCCACTTCTGGGTTTGGGTGAGGGGAGGACTGGAGGAGTGTTTTTTTTTTTGTTGTTTTTTTTTGAGAAAAATCTGATAGGGGAAAATACCTCATGTTTTCAGTGAGAAAATCATTTAACACATTTTTTTAACAAATCTCTTGTGAAATGCTCTGATATAACATCACAACTACATTTGTCCTCAGCTATTTCACACCTAAGGCCAATACCTAAGATACAAAGGCATTCTAAAAATGTAACCATCATTATCTTGGTCCAATTGCTGAATGCTGAAACTGGGCTTATACATAATGGACTAGATTTCCCTCAGCCTCTAAAGAGATTATAAACATAGTATAGCCAGAGGAAAAGACTTCAGAGTGAAAGAGAGATTGACAGAGGACAAGAAAAGAGTGAAACATAGAGGAAAAGAAAATAGAAGAACTAGCTAGACATGAAGGGGGTGGGGGTGGGGGGGGGATCCGGTATGAATGTTGCCTATGCGATCTGCATTTCTTTTAAAAACAGTCTGAGCGAAGAGATTTCTCGGATTGCGTGATCATTTCAAAGAAGATAACTCTCAACGCTCACTGCTCACTCCACTCCTACAAGTGTACGCAATTCTTTCACTCATGGTCTATTCTATTCTTTAGTCTTTCTTTCCCCTTGTCCTTTATCTCTCCCCACACAAACACACACGCACGCATGCACGCACGCACACACACAAACACACACACAACTATAGGCTACACACACACACACACACACACACACCCTAACAAGCCCTAGTCAAAACTTCTCTCCTCACCAGCTTGTAGACCGTAACAAAAAAATAAAGACATGTCTGATCTGCTAGTTTGCTTTGAGGTTGGTCGACATTATTAGTTTATCTAATTATTAATTCATTTTTGTAGGGAGAATTCTGCTCATGATCTTTCTAATTCGGTGTAGAACAAGCCATCTCTGTAAAGAAAAGGTGGGGGAAAAAAGCCTTTTTGAAGTTGACCAGCACCAGCAGGGTTAAAACATATTTCATAAGACATCTTACCAGCAGGAGAGTACACCACAAAGTTAGCCTGATAAACCAGCCTAAATGTGAGATTGGATGTGTAATTTAGTCTGGCCCCGATGAATAGTACATCCGAAGATTGTTGATGAGAACAACCCATTGTCTTTCAAACCGTGCCTGTGCCTATAGGCTGGCGCTCTGACCAATCAGCGCTATCTTTCTCGTTGATGTGCTTTCCCAACGGTGCAAGCTTCGTCATCACTCCCTCAAAACCCTGCCCGCTTTGATTCAAAACAAATCTCTGCGTTGTGATTGGTTTGCCAGATTCTTGGCAAGCCTGGCAGACCACTCAAACGATGCGAGGCCAGACCACTCGCAGCCAAAAAATGTTGCCGTTCAGCGGGTGGCGCTGGTTTACTAGGCTACCACAAAGTGTTAAGAGGCAGGTGCGAAATAAAGATTTCGATCTGTAGTTCACAATACATCTGAAATAAACCAATTTTAGAAGTTTGGAATCTGACGTCTTCCCACTGCACCTCTGTCAAGTGGTTATCTGAACTTATTTGGGGAATATTGAGTACAGAAGCATAACAATGTTAGTGTAGGATTTTAGATGTGTCGGATTGATCTTGTTTTGAATGGGATCTTCACTGCAATTCTATAGCTAAGACAAAACTGTTTTCTGGAGTGGTCCTATGTTATTTCCCATGTTAGTTTCCAATGTTATGCAATCCTAAGACAGAAGTGTTATTCAAAGTGTTTCTTGTTCACATAGTCCCCTAAAACCCAACCATTATTTTGCATTTACTCACTTAAACAAAGATCTACTCGGACATGTATTTTGTTTGATACTCCCTTTTTCCTTTAAAAGTGTGCAGGTCATGGCTTCAGGTCTTTCTAGAACTATTAACCTTCCTTTTTCAGCGCACCCAAAAATATACAAGTTGACATTGTTTTTCACATTTGAAATGTCATGTTTGACGTGAATCCTCGTTTCTCTCTCTCTCTCTCTTTCTCTCTCTCTCTCTCGCTCTCTCTCTGTCTCTCTGTGTGTGCGTGTGCGTGTACGTGTACGTCTGTGTCTGCGTCTGCGTGTGTGTGTGTGAGCACTGGCACCACCAGACCAGCAGAACACCAGGGGAGGCGCCCACATCCATCCTCATCTCTGTTAGCACTCTCTTCCTGGCTGCCTATGATGCTCACACACTCTGACAGTGTGAGGAAGGCCCTCCAGACACAGCAGAGAACCAGTGAAGTCCAAGTGGACATGCATTTATTCTTTATATTTCTCTCTTAAAGTGTAGTTATTTTTTGGGTTGATTTTGTAACGCCAATTGAGTGTCTCAAGTTTTTTTTTTTTTAAGCTTAAGCTTAATTTTAATTTGAGTTTTTTTGTTTTATTAGATTTTTTCTATTCTCTCCCTCTCTCTCTCTCTCTCTCTCTCTCTCTCTCTCTCTCTCTCTCTCTCTCTCTCTCTCTCTCTCTCTCTCTCTCTCTCTCTCTTTCCTGCATTTCTGAATTTCATCTTTTTGTCTATTGCTTTGTCTAGGCTTTTTTGTCTGCCTTGTCCTTGTTGGACTCTGTTATTTTCCTCTGTAGTTACGTGTAAACACAGGTGCAGATGAGACAGAGTTTGTCAGCTAGCACTATAGGGGTGTGTTGTGCAGTATCGACTACTTGTCACAAGTGTCATCGCTGTGTGTGTGTGTGTGTGTGTGTGTGTGTGTGTGTGTGTGTGTGTGTGTGTGTGTGTGTGTGTGTGTGTGTGTGTGTGTGTGTGTGTGTGTGTGTGTGTGTGTCTGTGTCTGTGTGTCTGTGTGTGTGTCTGTGTGTGTGTGTGCATGCCTGTGTGTGTGTGCGTGCGTGCCTGTGTGTGTGTGTGTGCGTGCATGCTTGCTTGTGTGTGTGTGTGTGTGTGTGTGTGTGCGCGTGCGTGCTTTCGTGCGTGTGTATTCATGCGTGTGTGTATGCGTGAGTGTGAGCATGTGTGTGTGTGTGTGTGTTTCTTGTGAGAGGTAGTTGACCTTTCTAAACAGACAGGAAAGCGTGGAAAGGACTGGGTATGTGGAGCTCTATCGAAGGCCCTAACCTTTAAGATGGTGGGACATGTGGGTGTGCATGTGCATGTACGTGTGTGTGTGTGTGTGTGTGTGTGTGTGTGTGTGTGTGTGTGTGTGTGTGTGTGTGTGTGTGTGTGTGTGTGTGTGTGTGTGTGTGTGTGTGTGTGTGTGTGTGTGTGTGTACCAGTGAGTATGTTTTCGATGATATCATCTTCCAAAAGACACCATCATTTTAATTTGCCTGTTCAATTGCGTAGCCTGTGCTGTCTGTGTCAGTGTGATAGTGAGGAGAATATTCTGCCTGATGTATCTGTCAACACTCTTTCCTGGTCATGTTAATCTTGTCTACCTCAAATGACAGCGTATATCTTTTGCACATTGTCTATCCCAACTCACTGAATGTTTTTTGCACAATTACCTTTTTATTTTTACTTCAATTTTTATTTTCCCCTCTCTGACTATTACTTGTGTTATATGTGTCTTGAAATTTCCATGTGGGCATTTGTGTATTTGTGTATTCATGTAAGGTACGTGACACCTGAAATTCCCCCTGGGAATGAATAAAGTTACTCTACTCTACTACTTCTCTACTATTTAGCATGGTGTGTGGTTAATCTGTTAAGACATAGGCCCTATTATAAATTTGCGGTCACCAGAATTACAATATCCAAGTCATAACATGTTACAAAAGGCCCTGTGTAATAGTAGTGTATTACAGAATGAAGAAAATAAAATCTGTTGAGTGTTGAGTGCAGTTTCCCAGAAGCATTTTTTTTTCAGAGGCAGAGGCCAATTATGAGGTCTTGCCTAACAGAAAAGCACAGAGAACACTCATGTAAACTAAGGGCAAATGCTACTGCCATGGTAAATGAAGAGAGATGCGTAAGTTCATGAAGAGAAGAGAAGAGAAGAGAAGAGAAGAGAAGAGAAGAGAAGAGAAGAGAAGAGAAGAGAAGAGAAGAGAAGAGAAGAGAAGAGAAGAGACAAGAAGAGACGAGAAGAGAGGACAGAAGAGAAGAGAAGAGAAGAGAAGAGAAGAGAAGAGAAGAGAAGAGAAGAGAAGAGAAGAGAAGAGAAGAGAAGAGAAGAGAAGAGAAGAGACAAGAAGAGAAAAGAGGACAGAAGAGAAGAGACGAGACGAGAAAATAAGAGAGAAGAGAAGAGAAGAGAAGAGAAGAGAAGAGAAGAGAAGAGAAGAGACGAGACGAGACGAGACGAGACGAGACGAGACGAGACGAGACGAGAAGAGAAGAGAAGAGAAGAGAAGAGAAGAGAAGAGAAGAGAGGAGAGGACAGAAGACAAGAGAAGAGACAAGAAGAGAAGAAAGGACAGAAGAGAAGAGACGAGACGAGAAAAGAAGAGAGGACAGAAGAGAAGAGAAGAGAAGAGAAGAGAAGAGAAGAGAAGAGAAGAGAAGAGAAGAGAAGAGACGAGACGAGACGAGACGAGACGAGGCGAGACGAGACGAGAAGAGACGAGGAGGAGAGGAGATAGTAACAGAATGATGAGAATAAGAAGAGCGATGAAGAAATAAAGGGAGGAATGGAGAAATGAAAATGAGGTGGAGTAAAGAGAAGAGACAAAGAGGGAAAACGGGCTCTTCACTTTGCCCAAATCTTTCAAACTCTTTTCTACTCAACATCAAAAATGAAAGATGAGAAAGGAAGCAACACACTGTGCCTGCAACAGCAAAACAGGAAACAAAACAGGATTTCATGGTTAGAGCCATGGTAGAGGGAGGACTTGGCACAAAAAAAAATATGATGGAAAAAAATAACATGAAGAAATGTTTCACATATGAAAGGAGCAGAGTAACTAGGGCCTTGGGGTCCTGAAAAGAAAGAGACAAGATATTAGCTATCTGCAGCAAAAAAAACAACAGAACAGAAGACAGAGACAAAGAGAGAGATGGAGTTTGGTCGACAAAACACCACAGGTACTGAGAATGGTGCACAGAAACAAAAACAGGAGGAGGAGGAGGAGGAGGAGGAGGAAGAGGAGGAGGAGGAGGAGAATGAGGAGGATGAGGATGATGAGAACAAGAATAAGGAGGAGGAGGAGAGGGAGGAGCAGGAGGAAGATGAGAAGGAGGATGACGAGGAGGACAATAAACGATGATGATGAGGAAGAGGTGGAGGAAGATGAGGAAAGGAGGAAGACGAGGACGAGCACGAGGACAAGGACACGGATAGGAATGAGAGGTAAGACAAAAGAGGTGAATGACAGGAATAGTCTGTGAACTAGAGGGGTTTGGTTGTTACCGAAAGGGTGGCAAAGGCAACATTATTACCTTTTCAGAAAACCTTAAGCATCAGCTTTCCGATGATGTATGATGGCCATCTGACAAAAGTAGCTGTCTTGAATTACCATACATAATTTAAAATAGGGTTGAGAACCAGGAAGAACACTGCCGTATCTGATCATCTATATTGGACATAATAGAGAATTTCCTTTTGTTATGTTACCTTAATATCTTTATTGAGGAGGACGGGGTGAAGGAGGAAGAGGAGGAATGGTGTTGCATAAAGGTACAGACAGCATCATAGACATGACAGGAAGTGATTATGAGGAGGTGGAGGAGAGGAACGAGGGGTCTAGGAAGTGGAGAAAGAGAGGAAGGAGCAGAGGGAGAGATAGGAGGTAAGACAGGAGGACAAATCTAACTAAGAGTGAGCAATGGAGAGATAGAACAATAAAATAAGGTAGAGAGTACAAAAGAGAAGATATGTTACATATCCAACACAAAATACAACTAATAGACAGACAAGGAAAGCCATCAGACAATGATAATGCAGAAAAGGAAAAAGGAAGAGGGAGAGTTAAAGGTGAAGTAGAGGTGGAAGAGAGGAGGTAGGGAAAGTTGAGGAGTGTTGCAAGTGCATGCAATAGAAGAGGAGAGAAAAATGAGGAGATGAGTGCGGGTAATAATATGCAACTCCACTGAATACCATGATAGGTTGTAGTGCTTGGCATCCCTCTGGTACCTAAGACACTTGAAAGACCAACACCATCATCTCCCCATCTAACATCTCTTCTTCTCATCAATACGTATCTCTCTCTCTCTCTCTCTCTCTCTCTCTCTCTCTCTCTCTCTCTCTCTCGCTTTCTCTCTAAAAGCTAAAAGACAACAGAGAACAACACAGTAGTATAATGATTTCTTACAAAGGACTATTTCAACTGAGCATCCTGAACACTTGATAAGCACTTGATTTCCTCTGGGTATAACGTGCAATATATTACATCACACAATAACACTTTTCTGTCCAAGTGTGTGTGTGTGTGTGTGTGTGTGTGTGTGTGTGTGTGTGTGTGTGTGTGTGTGTGTGTGTGTGTGTGTGTGTGTGTGTGTGTGTGTGTGTGTGTTTGTGAGTGTGTCTGTGTGTGTCTATGTGTGTGTGTGTGTGTGTGTGTGTGTGTGTGTGTGTGTGTGTGTGTGTGTGTGTGTGTGTGTGTGTGTGTGTGTGTGCGCGGGCGGGCGTGTGTGTTCATGTGTGTGTGTGTGTGTGTGTGTGTGTGTGTGTGTGTGTGTGTGTGTGTGTGTGTGTGTGTGTGTGTGTGTGTGTGTGTGTGTGTGTGTGTGTGTGTGTGTGTGTGTAGAATGAGATGTCATGCTTCTCTTATCAAGCATGTCATGTCACGCCTGCTTACAGCACCACGCCTCATAAAGATGCTATCCATCAGAGGACTGCAAACACATGCATGAACACACACACACACACACACACACACACACACACACACACACACACACACACACACACACACACACACACACACACACACACACACACACACACACACACACACACACACACACACAGAATACAGTATGAACTGAAACTCAAATTCATTAGACTACGGCATTGTTCTCTAAGAAAAGCCTCTATAAAGACAAAAAAGAAATATATACTGTAGCTACATCTGCTTTCAACACAATTTATATCATTGAGTTTTAGAAATACCCTGTGATATACAGAATTCACTTAGCTTCCTCAAGGTTAGTAATTTTCACACAATTTAGCAGTGTTTTGCTATTTTGTATCTTGACTTTTTTTTTTTTACTTCTGTGTGACATTCAAGGTCTTTGCACCATTTACTGGATGTAGTACACGAGAAAAGCAACTTGCTGCAGCAATATCTATCGATCAGCTCATTGTTCCAGTGTGCGCCCAGGATGCATCCTCCCTCCACTCCAGGAGTCCTCTTCACTACCCTCCCCTAGCCTATCATCCCTCCTCTGCCCTCCTCTTTCCTCCCATTGCCCTCGTTTCTCCTCCCATACAACTCTCCCACCAGCTTACCATGCCATTCCCTCTCACTGCCTGCCTAGAACCAGGGCTGGCGATAAGCATACAGTATATCACGAAAGTGAGTACACCCCTCACAGTTTTTGGAGATCTAATGCAAATTTGTTTATCTTGGTCTCAAGAGAGATGAACAGACCAAGGATATGGATCACTGGAACCATGTGGTGTGATCTGAAGAGACCAAGATAAACAAATTTACTTTAGATTGTGTCAAGCATGTGTGGTAATAAACAAGTGAGTTTTACCAAAAAAAGTGTATCCTCTCAAAAGGCAATCATGGTAGTGGGACTGACATGGTTTGGGGATTTATGGATGCTGTCAACATTGGTAATCTGAAATACACCTAAAAGAAACATGCATGTCAACATGCACTGTGACTACTGAAGCAGATCATGATATTCTCCATAGTATTGCATTCAAGTCTCACACCAATCTATGTAAGCCAGGTGAACACTCAACATTTAAAAGTTCAATGCAAAGAAAGGTTGAAACGCACACTGATGACCTCCCTTTTAATCCCTTTTCATTTCGAGACGATTTGAGCCAACGCAGCCCCTTCTCTACTGGATTTTAATCTGGGGTGTACTCACTTTTGTGAGTACATGTTCAAACATTAATGGCTGTATTTTGTTTTTTTCTGAGTGAACAAGAAATTTAAGCGGTTAAATATGTTGTTAAAAGGTCACTAATCATTGTGTCAAAGTGAAATTTCTGTAATGCTTTCCTATGAAAAGATATACTCACAAATCTGCAAAAAATGTGAGGGGTGTACTCACTTTCGTGATATACTGTAGGCAGACAAGGCGGTTGCCTAGGCCCTAGGGCACCAACTGTCTTGGGGGCAGTGTTGCCAGATTGGCTGGTTTCGCGCCCAATTGGGCTGTTTAGGATGTCCGTCTGCGGGAAAAAAGGCACTTGAACTGGTTTTTCCTGCCAATTTATGGCCATAGAAATCGATAGAAATGGATTTAGTGCTTCCAGGCGGGCTTTGGGCATTTTTTGGGCTGAAAATCACAAGTCTCATTTGGCAACCCTGCTTGGGGGTGCCATAGTAACGGCAGAAACTCCCACAGAATTAGAATGCCAAGTGAAATAAAACCTTACACTAAAAATTGACACTGATTGACATTGGCCAATTGTAACTTATATGAAGGTGCTCAATCAGATGTACGACACTATGTTTGTAGAGGCCAATTTTTAACTGCAAAAAAAAAGGAAAGGGGGTGTTCGCCTAGGGCGCCAAATTGATTATAACCGCCCCTGCCTACAACTATCATCCTGTGCCCCATCTCCAGCCACCCTTAATGAACCGAAACCTCTCCTCTGCCCCAGCCCTTCCTACCGCACCATCCAGTGCCAAACACAGCCATACACCACTCCAAACCAAATTGGATGCATCGGGGGCCTTCTCCTCTTCTCCCACCCCTCTCCTGCCCTGCCTACTACAACCATGCTGTGTGTCCATAGTCATTCCCAATCCCCCCCACTAACTGTATCTCCAGCCCAAGTCAGCTAGCCGTGAACATCAGGACTGTTCTCTCCATGGAGGCTTCCGGAACCCCCATCCCCTATCGGCCCCTACCCCACCTCTGATCCATCTGGTCAGGTTAGAAAGCCCAGTTCCTCTCGCATCAACGCACACACGCATGCACACATGCACGCACGCACGCACACACACACACACACACACACACACACACACACACACACACACACACACACACACACACACACACACACACACACACACACACACACACACACACACACAAACCACTTGAGAGGTTTTAAAAAGCCTCACTCTTTCTCTCTCCCTCTCTTCCTCTCTCTCTCCCTTTTTGACGGTGTTAGTGTCTGTTTATCCCTACAGTTCTTTCATTTCATGGTATTACCTCTGCCACAACTTGTCTATTTCTCTGCTTAGTCTTTTTTTTCAATCCATCCATCCATCCATCCACCCATCTCTGTTCCACTCTCTGTCAAACTCTCTTCGCCTCCCTCTTTCACCACTGCCTGTGGAGACCTTGTTCTTTGTCTACGCACTCAGGCAGAGAGAGGCCAAACAAAGTCAATGGTGATGAAAAAGATAAAATACTATGATAAAATACAGATGCATATTCATTTAAATACTTTCATGCATTGATGTTGCATCTAATAAGGGAAGCACTATTAACAACTGAAAAGGCTGAGAGAGAGAGAGGGGAGAGAGAGAGAGAGAGAGAGAGAGAGAGAGAGAGAGAGAGAGAGAGAGAGAGAGAGAGAGAGAGAGAGAGAGAGAGAGAGAGAGAAAACAAAGGGTATGGCAAAACGAGCTGCGTTTACAGTATAACAAATAACTTATCTGCGTATTTTTTTCTATTTCATCCCTCTTTTAACAAACTTTTTTTATTGTTCATTTAATCTGAAGACATTTCATTCTAATCGGCTGTTGTTTGAACTCAGAAATAATCAAGGTTCCTTCGTATAGTGAGAAAACAAGAGAGAAGGGGCGTACAGGTAATTAGGGGACATCATGCATTCAAAACACACTTGACAAGAAAAGGATAAATGTCCGTCCTTTCTCCGTGTGTGAACGCGCGCGCGCGCGTGTGTGTGTGTGTGTGTGTGTGTGTGTGTGTGTGTGTGTGTGTGTGTGTGTGTGTGTGTGTGTGTGTGTGTGTGTGTGTGTGTGTGTGTGTGTGTGTGTGTGTGTGTGTGTGTGCTGATATTATGTGTGTGTGGTGTGCATGTGTCTCTAAATGAGTCTCACCATCCATCATATAATTATCACAATATCATCAGTCACAAGTTCATTTTGTTATGTCCTTGTAATTAAAATTGTAAATCAAGTTGATTCTATTATAAACAGTTCTGCTCCTTCTGTGTGTGTATTGAAAACAAACAAGAGCACCAGGCGTGGAAGGTTCTGATTCCGAGACTCTCTAACACAACAAAACGACAAGGACTTGTATTGGTCACATGCATAGAAATGATATGCCATACACTTGCAGAGGAGTAAAGTAATACTAACTTCACAAAGTCAAATGTGAATTATTGCTTTTGTGCATTTGTGCATAACTTACCACTTACCACACCCAGGCCCACTGACAGCTTTTACCAGGCTGGGGACAAAGTAATCTGAAAGGGCCCCCCACTCAATAAAATGTAATTGAGGACCCAATTCTGGGCCCCCTCTCTCCCTTGGCCCGGAAAAAAACGGACCCTTTTGTGCCCCCCTGTCAGCATCCCTGACCACACCCACTTATTCTCAAATAATACCAGTCTCCATGAAAAAAAAAACATATAGGTTAGGCTACTATAGCCTATCTTGTCAACAAGAGATTTGGTTTAAGTTCATTCCCAGAAAAGTTTAATATGTACATAACATAAAAACGAGAAATGCCCAGAAGCTGACCGCCCACACACAAAAAACCCACATTGCTTTGCAATGGCTCACCTTGAGAAAAAAGAGAAATGCTCATACACACATGTGGTCTGGCAATAACTTATAGAACTCACAGCGAACCTCAGAACTTTGACCACCCACACATTCCCATGTCACACTGTAACCTTCAACAAATGCAAATAAAATCTACTGTATTCTCAAGTCCCCAAGTCATGAATATTTGGCTGAACTTCAGTGTGTGTGTGTGTGTGTGTGTGTGTGTGTGTGTGTGTGTGTGTGTGTGTGTGTGTGTGTGTGTGTGTGTGTGTGTGTGTGTGTGTGTGTGTGTGTGTGTGTGTCTGTGTGTGTGTGTGTGTGTGTGTGTGTGTGTGTGTCTGTGTGTGTGTGTGTGTGTGTGTGTGTGTGTGTGTGTGTGTGTGTGTGTGTGTGTGTGTGCGCGCGCAAGGGCGTGTATACATGTCCAGTAGCATTATTACATGCACCTAGTGTACAATAAGTCATATTCCAATCATATCTGCAGTCCATAAGATCATGTAGGCTACAGTAGGTTGTAGGGCCTAAAGGCTCCATTTCTGTATTAGTATATGTACATGTAAAATCTGTATAGGCAACAGAGACATAGTGTGTGTGTGCGTATATGCCTGCTTGTGTGTGTGTGTGTGTGTGTGTGTGTGTGTGTGTGTGTGTGTGTGTGTGTGTGTGTGTGTGTGTGTGTGTATGTGTGTGTGTGTGTGTGTGTGTGTGTGTGTGTGTGTGTGTGTGTGTGCGTGTGTGCGTGTGTGTGTGCGTGTGTGTGTTTGAGAGAGAGAGAGAGAGAGAGAGAGAGAGAGAGAGAGAGAGAGAGAGAGAGAGAGAGAGAGAGAGAGAGAGAGAGAGAGAGAGAGAGAGAGAGAGGGAGAGGGAGAGAGAGCACAAGAATAGATAAAAGATAGATACAAACCCCAACTCCGATGAAGTTGGGACGTTTGGTAAACAGTGAATAAAATCAAAATGCTATCATTTTCAAAACATTCAATCTATTCATTAGATGGAGAATAGTGAAAAGACAACATATTAAGTGTTGAAACCGAGAAAATATATTGTTTTGGGGGACATATGTACTCATTTCTAATTTGATAAATCCAACACGTCTCAAGAGTTGGGACGGGGACAATAAATGGCAGCAAATGTCGAGGAACACTAAAAACAAAACAAAAGACAACACTTAACAGTTAAATACATTAACCGATGAGATGATTTTATATAAAAAAACCAGTGTTAATTCCCATCTTGGACATGATTTCACCAGCTTAAATGGTGAGTGTATTCCTTGTCATGATTTGCAATGTTTTCCTTTCTGTAGTGCTTATAGTGTGACAGGTCTTGACCAAAAACCCACCATTTTATCACCTGCGGGTCCTTATGATGGGAGCCAAACTGTTAAAACATAGTAGAGAATGCAATTTGACCTTACTATGTGGCAGTAATCGAAGATCTCCCTTCAAAATATAATGCATGGGTGGCTTTTCATGCTGTTTAAAACCCATTTATACCATTCAGCAATGCACTACTGCACCCGCATGCCATCATGGAGGCTGACTTTTGAAGCTAGCACTAACACAAGTTGGATGGTCCATTTTCACTGTAGCACAGGATGTGCAATGCTCTATTATTGTCAAAAAGAATGGACTTCTACAACTTCTGCTGACTTCTGTAAGCAAAGGACAGTTTCCCATGTCTTCTGGGTCTATTTCAAGTGAGCTCAGGTGCTTAGGAGAATGTTACACCCCTGTATCATTTTCATGCATTAAGCATTCTTAATATGGTCAATTTTCAATAGCTCTAGCACTCCAGGAATTAGAGTGAGACTACAGACAATATATATTTCATGATGTCCTGAACCTATACAATGATTTTATTAACAAAAATATGTCTTATATACACTCAATCGTGGTAAATCAAAGGGAATTCAAAAATGTATGTAATAACTATGGTAATGATTCCCTTTGCATCTTTAATTCTGAGTGACTCAGTCTCTCTGTGATGATCTTATACCTGGACACCTATATTGTCCATCAGTACAATTCATTTTGAAATGTTCTTCTTTGTTGTTTTATCTTATTTGGATGTTTACTAAATTTCACTGATCCCCGTCCCAACTCTTTTGAGACGTGTTGGATTTATCAAATTAGAAATGAGTACATATGTCCCCCAAAACAATATTTTTTCTCGGTTTTAACACTTAATATGTTGTCTTTTCACTATTCTCCATCTAATGAATAGATTAAATGTTTTGAAAATGATAGCATTTTGATTTTATTCACTGTTTACCAAACGTCCCAACTTCATCGGAGTTGGGGTTTGTAGAAAGAGAGAAAAAAGAAAGAACATGAAAGAAAAGAGTAATTAAAAAAAAAAAGTCCATAACTTGAACCGCTTCTCCTTCTCGATGCACTGGAACAGGCAAGGAGACAGAGAAAGATAGAAAGCGTGCACGAGAGAAAAAGCAAAGAAAGAGAAATCTATAAAAAAACAGTTGTGCGTACCTTGAGGACCTCCTTCTCCTTCTCGACGCGCTGGAACTCCAGGTGCTCCTTGACCAGCACGGCCTCCTTGCCGTTGATCTCCTCCTTCAGCTGGTCGATCTGGTGGTTCATGATCTTCAGCTTCCTCTTCATCTCCGTGATCTCATCCTAGTGACAGAAGCGGAGATACACACGCACACACGCACGAACACACACAAACGCACACACACGCACACACACACATACACACGCACACATGCACAAACGCACGCACACACGCACACAACCACACACACACACACACACACACACACACACACACACACACACACGCACACACACACGCACACAACCACACACACACACACATACACACGCACACATGCACGAACGCACACATGCACGAACGCACACATGCACGAACGCACACACACACACACACACACACAAACGCGCACACACACACACACACACACACACACACACACACACACACACACACACACACACACACACACACACACACACACACACACACACACCAGGTATGTAAATGACCAAATACTGCATGTTCATCACATACCAACACAGACACACGTAATTCAAACATAAATGGACAAACATCTTCATGATCTTCATCTGATATGGGGTGCATTTCTCGAAACCATAGTTGCTAAATACGTTAGCTACTTTGTTGTTTGCGATGCAATTTCCCATTGACAACTATCCAAGTTGCTAACTGGCTAACAACTACACTTTCGAGACACGCATCCCTGATCTTCATTGTCATACTGATTATCTATCCAGTCATGTCCACAGTACATATCATGGAGAGAGAGAGGGGGGGGGGCATTTGGTGAGCTGCCAGCGGGCAGCCAGAACTGACACACTCGTCACCTGGGCAGGGCAGTGTCAGTAACGGATGAAAAGAGTAGTCGAGGTGAAGGGGTACAGAAAGGCCCTGTGCCTTTCATAAACTCCACGCTATCTGGCTACCCGTTAACAATATGTCATTGGCTGACATTACAGCTTTTATCACAGAAAATGACACTCCTTTTCCCCTCCTTTTCTCTTTCGTCTTCCTTTCACTTTTTGATGCGCTCCATCTGTCATTTACGCACCCCTCCTCTCTCTGTACACCTGTCTATGTCTTTGTTTCCTCATCTCTCTCTCTCTCTCTCTCTCTCTCTCTCTCTCTCTCTCTCTCTCTCTCTCTCTCTCTCTCTCTCTCTCTCTCTCTCTCTCTCTCTCTCTCTCTCTCTCTCTCTATCTCTCTCTCTCTCTCTCTGGCCTCAAGCTCTTTCTCACCTTTCTGTGTCCCTCCCCATCTCCAACTTTATATCTCTGTCTGCCCCCCTCATGTCTCCCTCTCCCCCTCTTCCTTCCTCTACATCTATGTGATGAGGTCAGACGTCACAATATAAAAATCTGCAAAAGTTTTACTGTCTGGCTTTATATCCAGAGAGAGAGAAAAATCACAGCAGCCGGTGTGAATTTTTCATTCGTTTCTCTGCTATTACGTACATATCATCAGTATTCACCCCTGACAACTCTGATTGCATGGTACCAATTACTCTGTCTATCTGTCTCTTTTCTTCTCTTTTCTTTTCTCTCTCTGTCTCTCTGTCTCTCTCTCTCTCTCCCTCTCTCTCTCTGTGTTTCTCTCTCTCTCTCTCTTTCTCTCTCTCTCTCTCTCTCTCTCTCTCTCTCTCTCTCTCATGATCTGTCT
Organism: Engraulis encrasicolus; assembly: GCF_034702125.1. Classification (NCBI taxonomy): domain Eukaryota; kingdom Metazoa; phylum Chordata; class Actinopteri; order Clupeiformes; family Engraulidae; genus Engraulis; species Engraulis encrasicolus. The sequence goes on from NC_085857.1 coordinate 30,610,908, forward strand.
CTGACTCCACTCTTTCTTTTATTTTTCAAGAAAAAATCAACCATTTAAAAAAAAACAAAAAAACCAGTGGAATCCTATTTCTTTATTTCAAAATGCCACCCCTACATCACTGCACAGAGAGGTTAATCCTTCCTTCTCAACCATCCTCCTTTCTGAATACAAGTATATGTAGCTTAATCTCATTCTCAGCCCCTCCCAATTCTCAGGCTCAGGTTTATTTGGTGACAATCAGAACAGAAGACGCAATTTTTTTGTTGCGACTTCAAATTTTCTTTGCATCTCACACGAGGACGATTGCATCTGGAAACAACAAAATATTTTATGTGAAGTGTCGTTTGGTAGGCAACCTCACTATTGGGGCCTCAAGATGCAAAAATCTGTAAACATGGTTTGCCTTTTTTGCCTTTCAGACGGACACACAGCCCGGGTCGTTTTCAAAATGCACCACTCTGGAAGGAGTTTCCAGATTTTTGCATCTGCAAGCCCTGATGGCGGGGTTGCCGTGTAAACAAAAGGCACTTCTGATCAAATATTTTCTCATTTTCCCTCGCAGTCAATAAATGTATCGCCCTTTCGCTCACTTTTTTCAATTACCTGTTTGGTAATAACCACAAAAAAACAAACATAAATCTTCCTCTGTGGGAGTAACAGTAAATGCTGTGAGTTTGTGAGTGTGTGTTTGTGTGTGTGTATTTGTGTGTGTGTGTGTGTGTGTGTGTGTGTGTGTGTGTGTGTGTGTGTGTGTGTGTGTGTGTGTGTGTGTGTGTGTGTGTGTGTGTGTGTGTGTGTGTGTGCCGTGTGCGTGCGTGCCTGTGTACTCTGTACGGTACCTGAGCCTCGATGAGGTTCTTGCTGTAGAGGTTGCGGTCGGACCTGACGGCCTCGTAGAGGTTCTGCTGCTGCTTGAGTTTGGTCTCGGCCTCGGCGATCTTCTTCTTGTACTCGAAGATCTGCATCTCACGCACCTTAATGTCCTCCATGTGCTGCAACACCTAGAGCAGCCGAGGAAGTAAATATGTAAACATGTAAATGTGATGCTTGAAATGCATTTTAGAAACAGCTGGCAAAGAAGAGTCCACTGAAGTAACACATTCGGAGTACTTCGACTTCGACGCATTGATATCTACACTCCTAGTCCTCTCGCACGAAGGGAGAGGGGGAGGAGGGAGCGGGGGGACTAGGAGTGAAATGAGTGAAGCAGCCGAGGAAGTAAACATGTAAACATGTAAATGTGTTGCTTGAAATGCATTTAAGAAACAGCTGGCAAAGAAGAGTAAACAAGTAAGAGCGAGAGTGCACTGAAGCTCCAAAGAACCACAAAAATATGCGCTGCAATAACACCTGGAACAGCTGGCAAGAGGTAACGAGAAGACAGAAATAAAGCCATTATCAATTTAAAGGAATGCATTACCCCAAGGTCAAATTGAGTGTCTCCTCGTAGTCCCGAGCCCTGAATAAGTGGGTGGAAATCGCTTCCCATGTGACCCAGCCATTGTCTGAACCTATCAGCACTCATCGGAGCTTAGTTTCACTTATTAGCTGCAGTCTTGTGTCAGCATCAAAAGATTTCAGCCAAAGAATTAATTTACTTGTAATGTTCCCCCCAATTACTCTGTGTGTTGTACATTCACATTGAGTGCAAATGATGATGCAAATCAACATGGAAGGCTTTTCGGTTTCGGGACTATTTTCCAGGACTGAAACACACAGTCGATGCACAGACCACGGCATGCACATGCACGGTTTACTGACGAGAGAAGTGGGGGGTGGGGTTTTCCCAATGACATTTCGTGGTGTGTTCGTTGACTGTGTTTTCCCACGCCGGAAAATAGTCCCCAAACCAACCTGGGGGTGCCATATCTCTCTAACCTCTGAGGTTAGAGTAGAGTAGAGTAGAGTATCATTTATTGATCCCAAGGGAAATTAAGGTGTCAGTAAGGTTAGGTAGTGCACACCAAATAATACACAAAATAAGTGTCTAAAAAAAAATATATATATATATATATATGTATGTAGACCTGTGTTGACAAGAGTAAAAACTATCATGAAAGGACAGATAATCCCAGCACAAAGTAATATTTCCTTTATGATATGATAAAGTTCAACGTCTTTCTTTTCAACATTAAGTAAACATTTTATTCCTCCCCAGTCAGCATGGACTCAAGACAACTGACAACAGTTCTCCAGTAATTGACATGAAATCAAAGGGTGTGCATTTTTTTCTCATTTGATGGATAGCTTTCTTGTTCAACAAAATGTGCCTTTGTTCCTCGCCACTGCATAAATGGACTTCAGAGGATTTATACATAAATAAGGTGACAATCAAAAAGACTGCAACAACTGAAGCTGCTCGTCCAACAACTTGTCATTCCTTTGATTTCTTTTCTGTGTGCCAGAAAGTTTCTTTGAGGCAAGTCAGGCAATAATAAACAAAAAAGCTGTAAGAAAAAAATATATATAAGTAAGACATGTGCTTACAAAGTCTGATTTGGGAGAAATTGAGCATGTCTTACGTTTGTAAAAGACACAAGAACAAAAGGTACATTTGAGAGAAAAAAAAATCAACACTTAATATTTCTTTCTGAGGCGGTGCTCCAATGACAGTTTGTGTCATGTTGAGTAATGGACCATTATCAAGGCACATATTATTTCCAATCAAATCACTGTATGTGTGCGTCATCCCCGCCCCCCGATACAGTGTGTGTGTGTGTGTGTGTGTGTGTGTGTGTGTGTGTGTGTGTGTGTGTGTGTGTGTGTGTGTGTGTGTGTGTGTGTGTGTGTGTGTGTGTGTGTGTGTGTGTGCGTGCGTGCGTGCGTGAGTGTTTGCACACGTGCGTGCGTGCGTGCGTGCGTGCGTGCGTGCGTGCGTGCGTGCGTGCGTGCGTGCGTGCGTGCATTGGGATGCATATAGTACATGTTTTCTCTGCTGTTGGCTTTGGGATGAATAATGTGTATAATGAATCAGGTGTGTCTGATGAATATGAAATACACAGTGACTCCCAGGCCAGTCTGGGCTGTACGGGCTGACCCATGAGGCCCCTACAGGCCTCTGTATGCTGTCGCGGCACACTGGCGCAGAGATTGAATCACAGATAATTGTCATTTTTGGCTCCGTGGGCATCAGTAGGCGTGTGCCATGTTATTCATTGTCAAAGCGCTAGGTGCAACGAGTGGGCCATTCAAACTGCCTACAATATAGCGAGAAGCCTATACAGCATTGGTTGATGACTTTTTGTGAAGCGATTTGTTCCTTACAGCATTTGCTGCTCACTTAAACAAACATGAAAGGCAATGCATTGGAATCATATTAACAAATACCGACTCACTTTTTGCCCCCATAAAATGCGGATATGGGGCTGCGAGTGTTATATGCGAATAGGCCACACTCACACTGCTGGAGATGAAGGCAATATCCTGCCGTAAGTGTAAAACTTCAGCACTGTAGCTTGCTAGTGGCAGGGGTGTTGCTCCATTTGGCTTTCAACCCTGGCCTCCTGGGTGCCAAATGTGTTTTCTGACCACTAGACCAAAGAGCCAGGCTGGTATGATTGTCAAACATACACCTTCAGCCTTCAGTTCACACAAGGAAGAGCGCGTCACTGCTTCTTCACAGCTCACCACTTTTTTTCTTTGGTGCTGACGTTTTGGCACGTGCCGAAACGTCAGCACCAAAGAAAAAAGAAAAAAAGTGGTGAACTGTGAAGAAGCAGTGTCGCGCTCTTCCTTGTGTGAACTGAAGACTGGAGTACCTTGAAAAGCTGCACCTGCTAAAAAAGAAACCTTCGAGGTGTGCGGGCTCTCACAAAAAACATACACCCTCAACCTTAGGTCACACCATCACAAGTTACAGACCCTCAGTGTGAATGAGTCCGTGTTTGTACAATATATTTCCCTCTCTTCTCACGTTCTGCATGACCAGTACCCCACAAATAAAGAGCTGTATATAGTCTTAAAAATTGACAGATAAAGGCCAATTTATACTTATTGGCGCTGACGGTTGCAGAGCCTGTGCAACCGTCTGTGCGCGACCACACACCCCGCGCAGAGGCTCTGCAACCGTCGTCGCGCGCCTCAAAAAAATCCTGACTACGCGACAGACGGTTGCGAAGGTCGCAGAGAAAAGGCGCTGTGATTGGTCGTCTCGATACTTCCTTCTTCTCGTGGCGGCACAGTTCTCCGGTAGTTTAGGAGAGCCAAACTGTCAATATTCTGTGGAATACGAACACTTTCTTTCCAGTCTGTGTAAATAAATGAAGCTACAATGACTGAATTAGTAAGTAGCAAAACAAACACTACATCAGTTTAGCACTCGCAGCACAATGCCTGCAGTCTGACTACTGTACTGTAGCCTTGTAGCTATGTAGCCAAATGTAGCTAACGACATGACACTTCGTGCGCAGATCTATAACATCAACAGTGGTTAGCGACCGTAAGCAACAGGCGCCGTTGCTGAACTATAATCTGCCCTTAAGTGTCATGTAAGGTCAAAATAGTTTAATTGTAGTCCACTAGACTTATTTTTGTAGTTTGGGGACTTTGGATGGGGAACCTATGTCTCAATGGCCATTTTAATGTTATGAAGCTTCACATGAAATATGACATGTTGGTAAAGGAATCTTAGAAATTACATTTGCAATACAATTAAGATACGTATATTTCAGGGGTCCCAGAGAAGGTGGGGTCTGTTTTAAAGCTGGCTGCCTTCAATATATGCCTAACGGGCCTGGGGATATCCTGGTTTGTGTTCGTAGTACGGCCCTTGGACGACTTTTACGGTCACTGAAGGAATTTGAATTTGACGTCTGAAGAACGCAGAACTAGAGTTCTACCCGAAACGTCACGAAAAAAAATAAAATAATTGGGAGCAAAAAATCCTGTTTGTAGCAGACTTTTCTCTCTTTTTTATCAGGAATTTGAAGGGCCCTTGAAAAGTGAAAGGCCCTTGAAAAAGGTTCCGCACCCCTATTGTATCGTATTGTACCATCTGCGTGAGGTCGCTGGCCTCGTTGATGTACTGTAGCAGTTGCACCATTCCCAATGCATGGAGACTTGAAACAATATACTGTATCTCCTTTGAAATTCTTGCTGAGTCTGCCCTGTCTCGTTCAAATGGTACTTTACTGTCCCTTTCAAACAACGCAGGAAAAATAGGTTTCTTTCGTGACACACTATATTGTACCTTCTGCCCGAGGTCGCTGGCCTCGTTGATGTGGCGGTCGCGCTCCTTCTCCAGCTGGTAGATGATCTTGCGCTGCTTCTGGGCCTCGTCCCTGTAGTTCATGATCTCCTGCTCCAGGTTCTTCTTGGACTGCTCGTGGAGCTTCACCATGCTCATCTGCTTCTCTGTGGCGTTGGCCGCCTTGATCATGTTCTACATGGGCAAGAGAGCGGAGGTGGTCAGGACAGACAAAACACTTGATGATGTTCTACATGGAAAAGAGAGGAGAGGCGATCAGGACAGACAAACATGTGATCATGAAAGGCACAC
>NC_085857.1:30623895-30636395 GCF_034702125.1 Engraulis encrasicolus
TACACAGATGAATTCAGAATTTTTAATCTAATTGGAATAGAAAAATAGTTGTACATGTAAGTTAAACTAGGCTGGTGTCTGTGACCTTCCAGTCTGGGTCATAAAGGAATGCAGCAGATTGTCTGCAGGTGCTTGCGATGTCACAATGGAACAGAATTCCATTGCTGGAAATGCAGCAGATTGTCTGCAGGTGCTTGCGATGTCACAATGGAACAGAATTCCATTGCTGGAAATCTGACCAGGTTTGCCTGAAAAACCCTCATTCTACTGCAAGCACACTGACAGGAGAGGTAAGCAGCAATTAAGTGCTGTTTTATTTATTTATTTATTTATGCATTTATTTTTAATAATAAGTATCATTGTTATTGTTGTTGTTATTCTTACTATTGATATTACATGGCTCAAACCTTGTAATATATAATTTTAACATCAATTAGTTAATTATTCGTTTATTTCCAAAATGTCTGTTACCCATTCACAAAAAGATCTTTTCATGAATATTTACCATTAAAAAATAAATTAGGGTAATACTTACTGAGCGGACTAGAGTAGGTTTTGCAGCCAAACATATATCTGTGTACATGTTCAAGCTAGAATAATAATTGGTAAATGTTACCTGTACAGATACAATTTGTGAATGAGCTGCATACATTTTGGAAATGGACAACTATAAATTACTCACTGGGCCTTTAAAGGAATTTCCAAGCATTATTCATTAATGTGTTTATAATTTTCTTCTCAGTGTTTCCAGTACTTAGATTTATGGGTATTAGAATTATTAGCATACTGTAGCTTTGTGTAATCACTGGAAGTAAATGGGAGAATGAGCATCAAGCATCAAGTGCTTACAGGACGGGATTTAACAGCTGTTTTGGACTCTAGTGAATTTTATATCCATTTTAAAGTCGTTTATAAGTACATTGTTGATGATGTTTTGTTTACTCCCATAGACTTGCATTACTTACTTTGGCTATACTGTTAAACTAGGCAATGAAATACATGAGCTTTGATGAAAAATCTTATGTATTTTCATATTTTATTGGGACTTAACTACAGATGAGCAATTTCTTGTAATGAGGTGGACTGTTCCTTGTGCTTTTTAATAGTTTAATTTCAGGATTCATGCTGCCCATTCACAAATGTTACCTTTTCCACAAATGCTTACTAACCACCACCATTAAATTCTTGCAAGTATACGATGACTGGGGAAATTGTATTTTCTCCATGGTCTGCCATTTTGAAGTTTCAAAAATATTAATTTATTATTTAGTGAATGAAAAGAGCAATGAAACGATCAAATATGGCAAAAGGCAGCATCTGTAAGACCTGAATTACGAATTAATAGAAAATTCTGATTTTTATATGTATTGTTTTGATTTTTCATATATAAAATATATTGTTTGGATATCGCCTTTGGACCGAAAGCTGTCATATAACATGGACTAAGATTAATTACAAAAGTTCTGAAGCAAGAAAGAAAATAGAATAATGAAAAAAAAGAAGAAAAAAAAGAGCAGGGCACTGTATAAAGAAGAGCATGTATGTCTCTGTAGAATTATGTAGCAAAATCTGATATTGTTATCCTGTAGTTAGGAGACCACACTTCTGTAGAGTTATCCTTCTCCTTGCTTCAACATTAATGTCAACTATCTATCTGTATGTCTGTCCCCCTCTTTACAGATATTTGACTTGCTACATGACTGTGAATTAATGTACGTTTCCAACTGTGAACATGGACCTGAGTGGAAAAGACCCTGGGCCACCAGAGCAGCCTGCTGAAGGCAGTCCTCAGATGGAAGGGAAGATTCCTGCAGGTACCACTGAGGCAAGTGATGCCCACACTGTGACGACCAAACCTGATAAGAAGAAGGGCGAGAAAGAGAAGGTGAAAAACCAGAAGGGAAATGGAAAGGAGAGGAAGTCAGGAGGCTGGCGTGCCACACTTCTGAGATGCTTTGTGTGTGGAGGAGGAGGAGATAGCCATGAAGAGAGGGAGATGGCAGCGCAGGAGGAGAGGTTGAGGATTGAGGAGAGGATCCGGAAAGCAAGAGAGGCCGACCTGCAGAAGTTTCTCAAGGTGCGCAAAGTCAACATAAAGCACAGAGTGAACTTCAAGCGCATGCTGAGGCGCAGGAAAATGACAGAGGCCAACAAAGAGTGGAGCGCCCTTCCCCCGAGGCCGGAGGAGGAGGCGGCGGACGGGAAGGTCTCTTTCAGGGAAGTCGACGCCTGCGACGTCTGGTTTTACCAGGAGGAGGCCAACCCAAGACTGGGCCAGGCGTGGAAGAGGGTACTGCAGGAAATCAAAAACAACGAAATGGCAAGAGCCCTTCAGGCAAAGTGGCTAATAAAGGAGAAACAGCTCATGAAGACTGAGAAAAAGCAGGAGAAACAGCTTAAGAGTGAGGAAAAGAAGCTCATCGCCGCGCCTCAAATGGAGGAGGAGGAAATAGATCTCTTTTGTGAAATTTTGATGGCCGCCATGTTGTGCCTGGGCTTTGGAGTACTCCTCTACTTATGGCTCAGCCTCCTGGAGTGAAATAGAAAAGAACATGGGGAAGGGGATGGGATGGAATTCAATTGGCTTGAAGAAAAAGGAAAGAAATAACACGTATACTGTACACACAGCACAGGATGAAAATGAAGAATGGGAAAACTTATTGAACAAAAATGTAAAAAAAAAAAAAAAAAAAAAAAGGGGGTGGATGTTGTGAAGGATATGGAAAAGAATATAATCAGGGCTGGATTTTTAAAACATAATAATAATTGGAGCACATTGGAAAGAAAAAAATTGCACACTAATTCACAAGGAGTATGTCAAAGAAGCAGAATCTGGGTCAAGTCAGAGTCAAAATCTGCCAGTCAGATGACCCGAAGAAAACTGTAGATCATGGAGGAGTAAGACAGAGTGGAAGAGGAGAGGACGAATGAGGAACAGAGAAAATGAGGGGGAAATGAAAGAAGAGTAGATGTATAGAGCAATACCATACGAGAAAAGAAGAGATTGAGAGAGCTGAGTACTGCATAGCTCTGGCATAGACCTGCCCTTGCCTGGCCTGGTGGTATGACAGACCAAAAGCCATCAGATATGGTAACCTGGCCCCCTGGCCAGTGTCGGATGCATGTGATGGTGTGTGTTTGGCGCCACCCTCAGGTGACTCAAAACCACAAGCAGATAGTAGACAGACAGGCAGGGTAGCACCTGGCCCAACCCCCTTCCAGGTTGCCAGCTAAGGTTCAAGAAAAAAATGAGACAACGGCAGGATTCTACCAAAAGCGAAGAATCTGCCTAGATGATGCACAGGGTGCACAGAATGGCAGAGGAGAGAGATGACATGCGAGGAACAGAAATAAAAGAAGAACAATAGAAAAGAGGAGGAAGTAAAGGGAAGTTGAGAGGTCAGATAAAACGAAGATTATGTACTATATAACCACGGTTCAATGATTTCCGGATGACCGCCAGGCGGTGCTTTCCACAGATATTGCCGGTGTCGAGGCGCTATTGGCACATGGAAATACGCATCCATAAGGTCCACGGAGGTGAACCAGTCACCACTCCTGATGCCTGACAGCACGTCGTCCGTGAGCAGCATCCGGAACTTCAGCACTTTGAGGTGCCTATTCAGGAGCCTCAGATTGAGAATGGGGCAAAGCCCACCCCCTTTCTTGGGAATTATAAAATATGTGGAAGAAAAACCCAAAGGAGGGCTCGAACCTCCTGGCACAGGGGCAGAGCTGTGATGTCGTCTCTGACCCTGGTCACCCATGCGCCCCGGAACCTTACCGATCGTGACCCGAAATGGATGTTGTACCCGTGAGATACAACTGACAACACCCAAGTGTCTGATGTGGTGGCTTCCCAGTGTGCAAGCTGCCGACTGGTGAAGCGACCGACTGCCGACGGGGGGCAGTCATTGGCGGCGTCAGGCGGTCCTCTCCGACCGGGCCCGGGGCATAGATGGTTGCTGTCAAAATCCCACAGGCTATGCTGGCCGAGGCTGCGAGGTAGGAGGTGGTCTCTGGGGAGGCTGGCATCCAGCAGTGCTAGGCCTCCGACTGTGGGCAGGGATCGGGCGAAGACTAGAAAAGTCCCTCCTGGCTTGTGTGACCTGAACGCTGCGTTGCAGCGCGTCCTGGGCGGGCGGCCTAAGAGGTGACCAGGAACCACCAGCATCGAGCGGAGGGCCCTCCTGCACGATTCCGACAGAGGCGACTGAACAAGTCAGACCTGTCGCCTCGCCATGGTCAGGTTGGACATGACCCTGCCTTGTTCCCTGGCCATATAGGCAAATGCCTGTAACAGCGTGTCCGAGAGATCCTGCACAGACGAGTCGACCTCCGAAGCCTGGAGGGACTGTGACATGGCCAACAGAAGTTGAGACATGGAGTTACCTATGCACACAGCGCGTGCCACTGTGTCATAGCCCCTGCAGAGTTTCATCCATGATATGGCACTTCGGCCGTGGGCAGCAAGCATCCGGTCTCAAGGCCTCGTCCGGTGAGATGATCAGGGCAGGCAGCGTAACAGGCATGGAGTCAAGACCATAGGTGGAGGCCTCCTGCATATTGGCCAAGGCCCGATCATCGCTAGTCCTGTGTGCAAAGTGCCTCGGATCCGTCCAACATTTGTGCAGTTCCTCTATATACAGGGCTGACAGGGGGACGCAGAATCCTGCCCGATTCCGCCGGGGGCACATCCAGGTCTAATCGCGCCAGGGCCACCTTCAGGGTGGGTCTCACCACCAAGCCCTGGGCTCGCACAGAGCCCCTCGGGGAGCTCTGGGCAGAGGTAAGCCCAGCATCTCCACCGCCACTACCGTGCGACTGGTCCTCCCATTCGTCGACCACCGCCAGGTCTTTGAGGCCGCGGTCGAGAGCATATCGTCCTCGTGTGCTGACACCGCCGGGGACATCGCCGGAGGAGGAGCCCTGTCCATAGACGTCGGGAAAGCCGCCTGAGAGGAAGTCGCTGCAGCTGGTGACTCAGAGCAGAGCCTTGAGTTTGGTGAGCAAAAACACTCACAAACGGCCGCTGCAGCCGTAGCAGCACACACACACCACAGGCTAACAAACTGAGGAAGATGAAAAACTCGTAAGATGAGCAATAGGCATTAATCAGAGCACAAAAAGGAGCGGAACCACACAGACACAGCAGTAGCAATGTACACCCGAAGGGCAAACAAACTGAGGAGGATGCCAAAAAGTCGACAGACAAATGACAAAAGTAAGATAGGCAAGGAGCGAAAGCACTCCCGAGCAGCCGTAGCAGCCGAAGCGGTGAGCACGGCGAAAGGCAGGCAAACTGAGGAATTAAACAATAAGTCAAACGAGCAATAGAAGAAGATCGACAAAAAGGGAGTTGGGCCACTCACACAGCCATAGCAGTCGCCACGGTGCAAACACCCGCAGACTAACAAACAGAAACACGACCTCAACAGTCGTAAGAAAGCAGGCAGCAGTAAAGTAAGAACAGAAAAGTGGAGCGGGTACACTCATGCAACACCCATGGTACACAACGAGAAGCAAGAAACAACAGATAACGGAGCAAAATCACTCACTCACAACAGAAGACGCCGCAGGCCAGAGCACCACCGGCGGCCACAGGAAGGCTAGGGCGAAAACCACCCACAGCCAAGCACTATCCGTATCCGTATCCAGGGCACTATCCGTAACAAACAAACAAAATGGCTAGGAACGCCAAATCGGGAGATCCAGAGAGCAAAAAAAGAAGGTAACCAGAGCGAAAGCACCGTAATAGGTATGGCTCAGCCACCAGGACAGCCGAAGGGCAAAAGCACCCAGGCAAACGGAAATTCAGAACCGCCTGGAGGTCAGATGGAATGAAATAGAACTAGAGGTCAAAATACCAACTGGAAAGGACTGTGAGAGAGGGTAAGCATCAGTAAATATAGCCAGATTTCACAACACAACTTTAATGGCTTCACTTATTTAACCTTGCCCTTTACCTTTAACCACATGCCCTGACCCACAAACAATAGATGTGAAACACTGAAATTCCAGACTGTTTCTGACCATGTGTGTAAATATCTAATCTCTACTGTACCTCAACTGATGTAACAGTAACAACACATACTAGACACAGGGTTTCCGCCAGCACTTCATTGCTAAGGCGCCCACCTTGACAAGAAGCACTTACCACCTTGACTAAGTACACAGAAAAGATTGCAATTTAATGCTGAATAATTTTCAGATCATATTTCAAATGAAATTGCACAGCACAGCATGTCCACTGATGTTGGTGACTTGTCTCTGATGCTGACGCACCACCTTGACTAATTAAAATTCTGCAGGAAACACTATACACACATTCAACATTCTTTTCATCAAATAACATTCTCACTTTTCTCTCATGAAGGTGACAAAGAAGAATATGGCTGATGCTTGCCGGTCAGAATAAGGCTGATGCTTGCCGGTCAGAATATGGCTGATGCTTGCCTGGAGAGGACTGAGAGGTAAGCATTGGTAAATAGTAAAAAAAAAAATTACATAACTTAACCTGTGATACTACGGTAAATTGGCTATATCTTGGAGCCCACCGGTCCCAACATTTTCAAAGTTTATTCGACTCAAATGTATTTTGTAAGTATCAACAGTGTAATGTGAAAAAAAACACTGGTGGCATCTGGAACAGAATGTCAGTAATCACCTTGTTGTGGAGCTGAAATTACACTGGCCATCGGCAAAATTTTGACTTTTGACTTGGCTGTAATGAGACTCTTCAGTGGTGTAAATACGTGCGTAAGTTTACTCTGGAATATTAAACTATGTATTCATTGTCACATACCCAATACAAGTAACATTAGCAGCCCACTGTGCTTCCTTCCACAGCTAGTGACCATCTGGCCATCTCAGTTCCTTTGCTGTTCTAACCTGGACCCCTTACACACCTCCATTACCGAAATCAGGGCTGCTGACAGCTTGGACTGAGACTTGGACAGTCCCCTGAAAGCCCCCTTGGAAGTCCCTGACTGATATAATAAACATAACCTAATTCATGAAATGCTTTTGGTGGATCCATCATTGAGGAAACATAGCCTATACGTTTATGATTATTTTGAATGTCTTTGTTATCCTACTGAAATAGATTGATTGTTAGCATGTGTAGGCCTATCTTTTGGTCTCCATGAGAGATACTGTATGAAAGATGATTTATGTTGCCGAAATGCTGCATTACTAATCAGCTTATTGAGGAAAGTACAAGATAGTGCTGCACTTTCAGAAAATAAAATAAAATATAGATAAAACATGGATACTTCCATGTCTATCTCAGTGTCTCTACCATAGCCTATAGTAACTACGCCTACTGCATAGCAGCCTAGTAACTGCGCTAAACGAACGTGACAGGTATACAAACGTCAGAGGTCATTTTAATATTTCATTACGATCAGTCCAATCCAAGCGCCATACAGTATATACACAGCTATTGTGCATTGTCTTGCTGGGGAAATACATGTAATTACTTTATAGTCCCAAGTTCAAATTCCACCCAGAGAGAGAGAGAGAGAGAGAGAGAGAGAGAGAGAGAGAGAGAGAGAGAGAGAGAGAGAGAGAGAGAGAGAGAGAGAGAGAGAGAGAGAGATCGGCAAGCTCACTTTTTGCATTTCCTTGGAGAATGCAGTCTACTATAGTTGTGATTACCTTTCTCCAGGCCGGTGATCTGGTTCTTGAGCATGTCCCTCTGCTGCTCCACGTCTAGTTTCTGCTCCTCGGTCTGGCGCAGCCTCCGCTGGGTGGCCTCCCGCACCTTCGTCAGCTTGGAGATCTCCGTTCTCATCTGCGTCACCTCCTCCTCTTTCATCTTAGTACACATGCATAAATGCACACACACACACGCACAAACGCACGCACGCACGCACACACACACACACACACACACACACACACATGCGTACACACACACACACACACACACACACACATGCACACACACGCACATGTACACAAACGCACGCACACACACACACACACACACACACACACACACACACACACACACACACACACACACACACACACACACACACACACACACACACACAGACCCACATAGAGAGATAGAGAGTAAGAGAGATCGAGAGAGGGAATGAAAGAAAGAGGTAATAAAAGAGAGAGGGAGGAGTGGGAGTGAGAAATGAAAAGGGACAAGGGTCAGTACATTGATATTCATGAACGATATTAAAAAAGTCCTGAGAAAAGGACAGTCATAATATCTGAAAGGTTTTGAACAGTTTCAGTCCAGTATATTATCAAGGTTTTTTTTTTTTATCAGCTCAGTAGCCCTTTCCATTGGCTTTCATATCAACCTCCCCCAATCTAGTACCATTATTAAACCAACAGTTACATCCGTATAATTTTTTAATACAGTCCAGGTGAGTCTATTTTCAATATTTTAAATTGACATCTATATCCTGGCAGACTACTCCCAAACCCTGCTAATTTTATTGAGTCTAGGGGTACTCTATTAGTTGTATTTCAGAGATATTTCACATAAATCGTACTGTAGGAGTGTGGGGTAATAATACCATATTAATATACTTAATGTCAAACACAAAAGTCAGTACCCTGCCATAATAATAAAAACTAGTATCTCAATTTATGAAGGAGTCTCTATTGAAGGATCTCTCTATAGGAAGGATCATTCTCTTTATGTGAGTGTGATGTTGGAACAATATCATTTTATTACATTGAATTTCATATTGGATCACAAGGTGTATCTGATCCTTTGTATATATTCGAGCACAACACCTCTCCTGTGTCATCCACCTCCTCATATTACTACTCTTTGGCAATATATTTCATTTTATACTGTATAATGAAGACGGTGGATCTGACCCTTTGAATATTTTACCTTCTCCTTTTCTTCTACCTCCTCATACTATTATTTCATTCATTCTACCTCTTCTCTGATTAAATGGCACAGTGTCTTTGATCATTCAATACATTTTGTGGATTTCATTACCGACCTTTAACTTTAATATGGGCAGTAAATGTAAATTAGACTCTAAATGGAGAAAAAGAAAATGCTGAAACAGCAGAATTTACATTACATTTTAAAGTAATCTGTGAGGTAGGTCAGTTCTTCATCTTCTCTCAAAGTAATGTGCTAGGCCTATTATTGTTGTTGGCTACTCATCCAGAGTATGTTTAATCAGCTTTCTTCCTACATTTGCAAAATAATACAGAAGAAAAGAAATACACGACACACATGCTATTTTGGGGATATGGCCTAGTGGTTCGGGAATTGATCTTTGAATCATAGAGTTGAAAGCGTAAAGTCTTATTCACTTCCCGCTGTTAAACAAATATTTTGAATAATAACTATTCATAATTAATTCACATTTAGTTGACATTAGCTTGCACGATAAAACCTGTTGAGAGATGTAGAACCAGTACCTACCAGTGGTGACAATTAGTATTGCACTTGGCTTGTGCCTGCTTCAGTGCAGGTCAGTTGCCATTTTCATTTTTTTATTTTTTTTTTCAATTAATGTCTTTTAAAATAGTTTGTCTTATATGTGCATGCAAAGATGAGTCAGCAAAGTACTCAGTGACTTTCGGCTCATTGGACATTGTGAATGTAGGCACGCCACAGAGCTGAAGCACTAGTTTCCACTACTTTGAGTTTATAGTGTTGTTTTTTTTTACGTCAGACTCTACTACAATTATTATCAATTCAACAAACCATCAAATACCTTCATCATGAATTCAAACAACATATATGTCTCAATTCCAGGAGTAATTTTGGAATCAAAACCCCACATATGTAACCTGATTTACATCATCTGGCTGCGTTCGGCTACGTCACGCGGGGGCGTTCCCATGCGAGAGCATATCAGATGGCAAGAGTCAGGTAACCACATATGGCCATTGGTACTGTAAGTTGTTGCATTTTTAATAGAGTTTAGTGGAGTGTGAAAGATGTGACTAATGACAACAAACAATCAGGAGCATATAGCAGTGCATGAGGATATAGTCTACTTGCCAGCCCATAGGGCCCTATAGTGAACCCGGAAATGTTTGGTACCCCAAAGTTTTTTGATGGAAATGTATAGTATAGGTCCCCAGTACATAGAAACTGCCGGATGCTACTTTGTAAATGTTGAGCATTTTTTTTTATTAGCATAATTAGCATAAATTAACATAATCGCCTTTATGGCCTTATTACAGGATCAGTTTGACCAATCTACACAATCTTGGTGTGGTTTTGGGGGTTTTGGAGGATGCTGAATTCATTTGTGACATTTTTAAATGCCTGTCAGATTCAAAATGCCTCTTAATGTCAAGGGTAGACACATTTTATGCCTTTATCAGCTGATTTTGGCAACGTTTTTGGGTAATTTACATACCATAAACCTTACTTATTTCAATTATTTCTACCCATGGCCCTACTATATAAAGTATATGAGCTACATCTATTGCCAAAGACATAGAATTAAGGTAGAGACTTGAGGTGCTGTAGTACAGCGGATGTGGAAAGTGAGTGAGGTCCTGATTTTCAGGAGTTTATTTTATGCAATCATATATGAAACATTTCATGGTTTGTGCTAACTTCAGTTAGGTATTTTAGTTTGAGTATCACTTGTTTTTTTCTCATTTTTTGGAGGGGGGGGCACTATTGAATGTGTATTTTATTAGCATAACCACCAGAGTTGGAAATACATCTAAAACACTACTAGACTGGATATTAGTCACCCACCCTGACAGGATCATTGACTCTGCGGTGCTTCCTGACAGCTTTAGTGATCACTCAATTGTATCTTGTAAATGGAAAATCAGAACACCACGCCTACCACCTAAAATAATCAAGGTAAGGCAGATGAAGTACTTTAACAGAACTCACTTTTTAGATGATCTACGGAATATTAACTGGCATAGACTTCATTTAATTCCCTCAGTTGATGTGTTGTAACGGTGCAACCGACTATGTTTTAAGTTTTTAAAGTTATTTTGAGTTGGGCGCCAGGCAGCACGAACACTGCCGTCGGATTAACCTGTTACCACTCCCACAATGAATAAATAACCAGTGATGACCTTGGAATTAATTCAGTTCCACACAAGAAAGTCGTTTGTTATTTTTAGTGCACTTTTCAAAATAGAATTAAACAATACAATATTTCAAATACAATAAAGTAAACCCCCCAAAAGAAATTGTCCTTACTGTGTTTGTGAATGAATGTGTGTAATGTGTGCGCGCTTGTGCATACGGGAGAGATGGGTCTGAGCGGATGAGAGCTGAGCAGTAGCGAGGTTTGAGAACGGATAGTGGAGCCAGGTGAACGAAGATTGAATTCCTTTTACCGTCCTTGAGTTCTGTAGTCTTCGCCCTGGTCTGGAAGTGCAGACAGCAAAGGTTGTAGGCTGGATGAGACCTCCTGGTCTGCGCAAGGCTTTCGTGACAACGTCCGACTCTGTCGATGCGTCCTGGTCACAGTCTTAACAGACGAGGCTCCCTTTTTGCCGTTATGAACATCAACGGTTATTTCAAGGCAATCTTCCAGGTTCAAGCTCCGCGTTGTTCTCTCTCTCGCTCTGCAGTTGTCTTCTTCTCACAAACTCTCAGCCGCCATTGAATTTGAACTTGGCCTCTTTATAGGCTACGGGGATAATTGGTGACTGCAAGGTGACATGGGAGATGTAGTGCGTAAAACGGTAACGCTGCGCTCTCACTCCAGAGGAGACAGAGGCAGCCCGTTACAGCATGAGTTTTTCCATACTGAAGTACTTTCTGTTATCAACCAACATGCACCGTGACGATCAGTAAGGGTAAAAGGAAGGCACTTGCCCTGGATTGATGGTGAACTACTGACACTCTTTAAACTTAGAGACAAGGCATGGAAAAAACACCGTGCAACAAACAACCCCCAAGATTGGGAAGCCTACAAGCATTTAAGGAACGTCTGCACAACTAAGACACGCAATGCTAAATCTGATTATTTCAAAAACAACCTATGTAGAGATTACACCAACCCCAAGAAATTCTGGAATAACTTAAACTGTCTACTAAATAACAAACCCAACTGGAACACTCCAGCCAACATTAAAATGAACAATGATACCCTCTCTGATCCTTCTGAAATAGCAAATGCCTTTAATCAGCATTTTGCCTCCATTTGTAACACAAAGACCTGCTATTTAAACAATATCAACTGCGTTCAACATCCAGAGTCTTCCTCTTTCACCTTCTCTACTATTCACCCCATTGATGTGCAAAGAGCTATATCTGAACTGAAACCAGGGGGTAAGGACCTAGATGGCCTGGACACCAAGTTTATAAAAATCGCTTCAGATGTACTGTCTTACCCACTAACTGACCTATTTAACTTATCATTAAGTACAGGTGAGGTCCAGTAAAAATGGAAGCGTGCCAGAGTTACCCCAATTCATAAAGGTGGTGATCCATCAGATATCAATAACTATAGGCCCATTTCCATAATCAGCAGTATAGTGAAAGTCTTTGAAAAAATAATATTTAACCAACT
>NC_085857.1:30643895-30676395 GCF_034702125.1 Engraulis encrasicolus
AAGTTTAAAGAGGACATAAATAGAGATTGTAGAGGCATAAGGTCCACAGAGGTTGGGCCCAGGATAAGTGATAAATAGTCAGGGGCACTCAGATGTGGCCCCTGGTGGCAACAGGTGTGTGTGTGTGTGTGTGTGTGTGTGTGTGTGTGTGTGTGTGTGTGTGTGTGTGTGTGTGTGTGTGTGTGTGTGTGTGTGTGTGTGTGTGTGTGTGTGTGCGTGTGTGTGTGTGTGTGTGTGTGTGTACTGTGTGTTGGAGGTCTCCATACAGTGTCTCACCCTCTGTTCCCGGAGCTGCTGCTCCAGCCGCTGGTGCTCGTCCTTGCTGCGGTGGGTCTGCTGCGTCAGGTTCTTGATGTCGGTCACCTTGGTGTCCAGGTCGGTGTGCAGCTGCTTCAGCTCCTTCTCCAGCTTCTCCCGCCGCCGCACCTCCCGCGCGCACTCGTTCTGACGCACCTGGATGTCCTGCTCCAGCTGCCGGTGGAGAAATTACATTACATTGCATTACATTACATTACTTCACGTTACATGACATTACATTACATTACTTTACATTACTTTACTTTACATTGCTTTGAATTACTTTACATTACTTTACATTACATTACATTTAGGGCTGTGTAAACATTACATTATTTAACATTACTTTACATTACTTTATATTACATTGCGTTACGTTACGTTACGTTACGTTACGTTCATTACATTACATTACATTGCATTACTTTACATTACAGGTACTTTACTTTACACTACATTACATTACTTTACATTAATTTGCATTGCTTTACATTACATTACATTTAGGGCTGTGTAACGATATTGTATCGAACCAAGAATTTGCGATAAGTAGACTACAGTATGTGATATGTATAGTATTGTGATATGCCCTCTCAAAGTTTTTACACTACATTCTACGAAACGTTTGGCAAATGACAAAAAAGCAAATTATTTAATTTACAAATATACATATTACAGTATAAGAACTGTGGGGTATATTGAACCATAGGTCAGAAATCGCGACTCAAACCAGATCATGAGTCGTTACAGTCCTAATTACATTATGATACGTTGCATTGCATTAACTCCCTTCACAACGGAATCCTCTTTTCTGATTGTTTGATGGTGTGGCCACTATATCAATTTCGTTGAACCAATCAATTGTCTAACTTGGACGTGTGTGGAAGGAGACTTGGACATGCATCTCCCTGCCCTTTATCCATCCATCCATCCATCCATCCATCCATCCATCCATCCATCCATCCATCCATCCATCCATCCATCCATCCATCCACCCATCCATCCATCCATCCATGATATCTAAGTGAGCAGTAACTATAGTACAATCGTCAGGGCTCTGTTTCTGCATCTACATCTCCTGTTGGCTTGCCATGGCGTTAGCCAGGTTCTCCATCCATACATCCATCCATCCATCCATCCATCCACCCATCCATCCACCCACCCATCTATCCATCCACCCACCCATCTATCCATCCATCCACCCATCCATCCATCCATCCATCCATCCACCCATCCATCCATCCATCCATCCACCCACCCATCCATCCATCCATCCATCCACCCATCCATCCATAATATTTCACTGGGCTCCTGATCTAAAGCCAGCACCTGTAACACAGCGTCGGCGCTGGCCTGTTTCTGCATCTCCATCTCCTGCTGGGCCGCCATGGCGTTGGTCAGGTTCTCCCTGAGGGTGACCACCTCCTTCAGCAGGTCATCCCGCTCCTTAGTCAGCTCATCCTTCACCTTCAACAGGTCACCCACACTGGGGGGAGAGAGAGAGAGAGAGAGAGAGAGAGAGAGAGAGAGAGAGAGAGAGAGAGAGAGAGAGAGAGAGAGAGAGAGAGAGAGAGAGAGAGAGAGAGAGAGATTTAAATGTCAATTCCTGCCAATTTCTGCATGCAGTTGTGTTGCTCCCAATACCCTTGTTGACTTGCTCTGGCCATTGTAGCCTCTTTGTGCAGATGAGGTCGCTGGCGGGCCTATTCACTATTTGCTAGGGCTGGGAATCGATCCAAATTTCCTGGATTGATTCGATTCCGATCCAGAGGGTCACGATCCAATTCGATCCACTATCCGATTCGATTCGATATCGATCTTCTGTATTGCTGGGTTGTCACTTTAACCCATTTATGCTTAGAATTCTAAGACCGGCTCTAAAAACTTAAATATCTCAGCATTTGATGAACACACAAACATGAAATGCTTTGGTATGAGAGAAAGAACTGGAAAACTGGGTATGAGAGAGAAAGGTGGGAAAAGAGTGGCACTATTTACTTGAACAGGCCATGTGTATTTGTGCATGTAGCCTAAATGAATGTGGAGGAGAGCTAAAGGATGTGGTTGAGAAAATAGCACCTATAATCTGCAAAAGATCGATCCACAAAGTTGTGAATCGATATCACACTTTTTGAGCGTGAATCGATATTGGATCGCGATTCGATCTTTTGAACCCAGCCGTACTATTTGCTGAAAATACTCCACTACATCATAACAACCAGTGCTGGGAAAGTTACTTTGAAAAAGTAACTAATTACAAGTACCAGTTACTTCTCCAAGAAGTAATTGCGGGAGTAACTGCGTTACTTCACTCTAAAAGTGACTAGTTACCAGAAATTTTTGTTACCAAGTATTTTTTGCGTTACTTTTTTTTGTAGCTTAAAATGTCAAAGAAACGAAAGAACAGTTAAATGGGGTTTTCATCCTTGTTCTGTGATGTTATTTTGCCTGTGGTGTTATTTTTGCTTAAGATGCTACTATCAAATAGACTATCTTCATGACCTATTATCAATGGTGAATGTTAACCCTATCGCGCCGGACGCATCATATATGATGCATCAAATTCAAAGCCCTCTCCACGCTGACACACAAAAAAATGGATCTCAAAAACATCCTGCGTGTCATTTCCAAACGTCCTGCAGTACACGGAAACCGCCACAAGAGAGCAGCGGTCAACAACAAGTTGATCACAGCTCGGCGAAAAATGCAAAAATGGAGTAGAAGCGGTTTCCCTGACCGACGCTGAGATATCGTCAAATTGCAAAAGGTTTGTGTACAAATTTCCGAAATATAACTCTACATCCTTTAATTTGAACACTTGCTTTGTGCAATTAATCAAGGAAGAGTTTATATTTTTACACCGTGTTGCAGAGAGATCGTGCTAAAACTGATGAAACATATAAGCACCATCCGGCGGTGGCAGGAAGTCAGCCATTTGCTCCATAGGGAAACTTACAAAGCATACCACGACGATCGTTTATCAAAACACACAAGTTGTTTTACTTCAAGACAAAGATATTGCCTTAAGAAAATGTAATGCAAAATGTTGAAATTATGATCTCGTAAAAAATGCATTGAAGTGAATGGAGAAATGGTCCAATTGTAGTAATGGACCCATATATTCAAATTACACATCAAAAATGAATAATGATCTATATTACACTCATAAATAGGTTGTTAAGCATTCGATCAGCTATGTTTTTACATAGATTTTTAAAAATTACCCAACCAGGCTGTGGGAAATGTAAAATATGGTCCTACTAAAACAAGGATAGGCTTAAAAAAATGGCAGGATCTCACTAAATATTTAAAGATAATCCTCAAATTAAATTGTCTGACAACTTTTTTAAATTAAAAAAAAGATGTAAATGCATTAAAGGGACACTGTGTGAGATTTTTAGTTGTTTATTTCCAGAATTCATGCTACCCATTCACTAATGTTACCTTTTTCATGAATATTTACCACCACCATGAAATTCTAAGTATTCATTATGACTGGAAAAATTGCACTTCTCATACATGAAAAGGGGGATCTTCTCCATGGTCCGCCATTTTGAATTTCCAGAAATAGCCATTTTTAGCTGCAAAAGTGACTGTACTTGGGCCATACTAGAAAATATTAGTTTATTACTTAGTAAACTATCATGAAAAGGTCAAATTTGGCAATAGGCGACCCAGTTTCAATGAGCAGCATAGTTGCAGTACCTTTTTTGACCATTTCCTGCACAGTGTCCCTTTAAAAGTCATTTTTCAATGGTCATGAAATTGGAATTTTCATTCCCTTTAAAGTATGATGCATCATATATGATGCATTAAATATCTCAGTGACCTTAACAAAATTAGCCCTTAACAACTCCGACCCCACAGTGGATAGGGGAAACATGTTTTCAACCACATAGCCTGCCTGGCGATTTTTTGTTGAGCTCACTCGTGTCCTGAGAAATCAGGTTTGGCTTGCCTCTGTCTCCCTCTTCGCTACAGATGAAACTAGAGGTGTGCCACATGCGATGTTGAGAGGTGCTTAGTGAAATTAGAGTCGCTCGTCACGGACATAACTTTGTTTCCAGGGCACGGTATACTTTGGTTATAATCATTATTGCATTTGACTGCAACTAGCGTGAAATGATTCCGGTGTTTACCGTTGGAATATGCAACCTCGAGGCTTCATTGCCATTGTCTCTTCTATTCTTTATGCGCTCCCTGTGAACTGTGTAGAATGACTTCTGTTTATGCGCGTGGGAGGAAGATAGCCGACACTCCGCCCACTTAACACTTTTAACAAATCACGTTCAGCTATTTTGTTTTCATGCATGCAAAGGGTGAATGTGAGCATATTAAAACCCGGTTTGGTACAGATTTATACGGCATTGCCATTTGGTCCTTGATTTTGTCAGCAGCCAGTGCACTCTGGCACTGCAATTCATGAAATTTTAGTGTGTCACGTTACCTCCAGAGTAACGGCAACAGCGTTACAGTTATGGATAAAGTAATTAAGTAATTATTCCGTTACTCAAAATGAGGCTCCGTTAGTAACGCCGCTATACTCTAACGCCGTTACTCCCAGCACTGATAACAACATTGCTGTGACATTACAGAGAACCAGTGTGTAGGATGTGGCCAGAGAAGGTACTGCAACTATGCTGCTCATTGAAATTGTGCTGCCTATTGCCAAATATGATGTTTTCATGAATATTTACAAAGTAATAAACTTATATTTACTAGTATGGCCCAAGGACAGTCATTTTTGCAGCTAAAAATGCCTATTTCTGGAAATTCAAAACAGCGGACCATGGAGAAGATGTATGAAAAGTGCACTTTTCCCAGTCATAATGAATACTTAAAATTTGATGGTGGTTGTTAACAGAAACACCTTAGTGGTGCAGCTTGGACACATCCTCAGCAATGAACCCAGAGATCACGGGGTGTTTCGGGTCTTTGATCATTGAACACCCTCACCTGGGCGACCCAGCCGGGGCTGATCAGACCCCGACTTGTGTCCAAGCAGCGCACTAAGCCATGTGTCGCCCCTTTTTATCCACAGCCACCTTGAGGCTCTCTCAGCTGCCTCACAGATGTTTCTGGTGGCTTTCCTTTCTTGAGCACCTCTGATTCCAAGTAGCCTGAGTGACCGGTGCAGGCTCTGTCCTGGAAATCCTCTGCAGCCAACCTCAATTGGCTCACAGCGGGCCCTCCATCCTTTCAGCCTGCAGTCGTCCACCAGCTCCAGGTACTTCGCCTTTTTCCGCTCAAAGGCCTCCTCAATCCGGTCTTCCCAGGGGACTGTGAGTTCCAACAGCACCACCTGCTTTGTACTCTCTGATGTTAGGACCATGTCTGGCCTGAGTGTAGTGCTGGTGATGTGCAGCGGAAACTTCAATTGACTCCCCAGGTCCACCTTCAGCTGCCAGTCACCCGCTGTGGATAGTAGCCCAGCTGGGACCTTTGGCTGTGACTGAGGCCTCTCTCCGGCCCTGACGAAGTCAATGTGTGGCCTTGCTAAGGGCTGGTGCTTGCTTTGCTGGATTCCAGCACAGATGGTGTCCGCTACTGCCTTCAGCACCTGGTCATGGCGCCATCTGTACCTCCCCTCTCCCAGAGCTTTCGGGCAGCAGCTTAAGATGTGCTCCAGCGATCCTCTTGCCGGGCATAGAGGACAAGATGGTGCTTCAGCTAGCCCCCAGCAATGCAGATTGGCTGGACTTGGTAGGATATCATATACTGACTGGATCAGAAACTTGAGTCTTGCTGGCTCTGACCTCCAAAGTTCTGACCAGGTGATCTTCCGAGTCAGTGCATGCTCCCAATTGGTCCAAGCCCCCTGCTGACGCATGGCCACTGTTTTGCTGCGCCGCTCCTCTTCCACCTCTGCCCGGACCTCTCCCTGGACCATCTGCCGTCTGTCCCTCCCCTGCACTTTGTCATAGCGCAGAGTCTTATGGCAGCCTAGTCCTGCTCGCCCAACCGCCACTGAGCCTACTAACACACTGTGCTGCAACCTTGCCTCTGCCTGCTGAACTGCCTCCTGCGCTTTCCACTTCCGTCCCGTCCTGACCTCTACGCCTGCAGAGGAGACTCTGGTGTCGGCTGAGTCTCTGTACAGTAACACCTCCCTGGCTCTTGTTACTTTGAATTCCTCTGTCAGGCCTGAGAACGGGAGCTGCAGCTTGTTGGTGTGTCCATATAGGGCAATGCAGCTAAGGCTCTTCGGCAGGCCCAGCCACCTGCGCAGGAACTGGCTGATGTTTCTCTCCAGGGTCTCCACTGTTGTAACTGGTACATCAGTAGTGGCCACAGGAGCCTTGGCAGGATGCCATGCTGATATTTCCAGGCTTTAAATTTCCCAGGGAGGCCTGACCTGTCCACTGCCGCAAGCCAGGTTTTCAGCTCCGTGTGCATGGCCTGGATTGCTGCTGTGTCTCTCAGGGTTGCGTCAAAGAGCTTCCCCAGGCTCTTCACCGGCTTCTCCGTCAATGATGGGATTTGGAGACCGTTCATGTGGAAGCGGAATTTGTCCTCCACTCTTCCCTTCCTCAGCACAAGGGATCTGCATTTTGCTGGCTTGAATGTGATTCTCGCCCAAGATGTTAGCCTTTCGAGACCTTTAAGGAGCCAGTGGCACCCTGGCACAGATGTTGCTGTGACTGTTAGGTCATCCATAAAGGCTCTAATTGGCGGTTGGCGAGTGCCAGATCTGGATTAGAGGCCCTCTACATTCCACCTCTGCAGCCTTGACAAGCATGGTCATCGCCAGAGCAAACAGCGCACTGATATGGTGCAACCAGTGATGATGCCTTTTTCTAGGCGGTGCCATGCTGATGTTGTAGATCCAGATGTAAATCTCATACTAAAACTGCTGTAGTAGTCCTGTATGAGATCTGTGATCTTCTGCGGGACATGGTGCATTGTCAAGGCCTTGGTCACCAGCTTGTGGGGGATCGATCCGTAGGCGTTTGCCAGGTCAAGCCAGATGACTGACAAATCCCCTCGGTTCTCTCTAGCCTCTCGGATTAGCTGGGTGACCACTCCAGTGTGTTCAATGCAGCCTGGAAAGCCTGGAATTCCTCCCTTCTGCACGCTGGTGTCGATGTAGGAATTCCTCAGGAGGAAATCAGTCATGCGATTGGCAAGGATCTTAAAGAAGATCTTGCCCTCTACGCTGAGCAGTGAGATGGTACGGAACTGCGAGATGTCACTTGCATTTTCCTCCTTTGGTATCCATACACCTTCGGCATGCCTCCACTGCTTGGCTACCCTCCCTCTTCGCCACACTACCCTGATTATTCTCCACAACCTCTGCAGAAGTCTTGGGCAATGCTTGTAGACTATGTATGGCACGCCGCTCGGCCCAGGTGCTGCACTTGTCCGTGCAGCCCTGACTGTGTTCTTGACTTCTGTCAGCGTTGGCTCTTTGGTGTTGAATTGGCTGGATGGTAGCGGTGGTGAAATCAGTTCTCTACAGGGGCCCAGGTCTTCCTCTCTCTGCCGGTCGCTGTAGGTTTCAGAGAGGTGGTGATTGATGTTAAGTATTGATGTTAAGTATTCATGAAAAATGTAACATTAGTGAATGGGGAACTTGAATTTTGAAAATAAACAACTAAGGACCTCACACAGCGCACCTTTAAGTAACATATTAAGACATGGCTAGGGATGCACCGATACACATTTTTTCACTTCCGATCCGATCCTGACATCTAAATTTGGATATCTGCCGATACAGATATTACTCCGATCCAATGCCAAAACCACATAAATGCACGGATTTCAACTTCAGGTAGGCACAAGTTGACTATTTGGTCAGAAAATGAAGACAGAAGAACAGGAAACCAATTAATAACTAAAAAGTAACAAGTAAAAAAGTAACAATCCCATCCTGAAAACTGAAATGCAAGTGTTATGACTTCAAATTAACATTACACCTGGCTCAATGTCAGTACTGGGAAAATTCCGATACTTTAGGAAAATTCCGATCCGATCCGATCTCTGAATTATGTTGATATCTGAATCCGATACCGATTCACCGATACCGATATCCCTTCCCTAGACATGGTCATTACACTTTTTGTGACAGTAAGGTTATAACATAGGCTCTGCACTAGGGGGTTAATGGGGGAATGGTTTGTTTACTTTTTATCCAAGTCTAAACATCCTCCAAACATCATCCGGTTGTTAATGCAATATCTGCACTCATCTTACAACACGGCAATCACTTTTGCAATGATTTTTTTTAATTTATTTTTTATTTTACCTTTATTTTACCAGGGAAATAAAATCACATTGAGAATAAAATTCTCTTTTACAAGTGAGCCCTGGCCAAGGCGGCAGCAAACATAACAGTTACATTTACAGACAGGACACAGACAAAACAGAACAAATCAATATGGATAAAGAGATAAAATTACACAATAAAACCATAAAATAATAAACATAAAACAACATTAGAAGGAGATTAAAATATTAAAAGCAAGTGCAGACAGATTTAAAAGTGTCATTAAGATAGGTTTTAAACTCAGCTACAGACATAAAAACTGAGTTTAAAACCTATTTTAATGACACTTTTAAATCTGTCTGCACTTGCTTTTAATATTTTAATCTCCTTCTAATGTTGTTTTATGTTTATTATTTTATGGTTTTTATTGTGTAATTTTATCTCTTTATCCATATTGATTTGTTCTGTTTTGTCTGTGTCCTGTCTGTAAATGTAACTGTTATGTGTGCTATTTGGATGATATTATTTATTTATTTATTTAAAACAGAACCATGGCCAGGATCTCAGAAAGGGCTAAACAATAAAGAGCATGTTTCATCTGCGGGTGCTGACAACTCAAGGGAAGCGTGAGATGTACAACTACATGTTCAAATTAGGAGGAGGTCTCCTTTCAGCATTTAAGCACACATTACAGTTGTACTCTGCAGTTCTTGAGGTGCCTGCAGACATGCCTACAGCTTGAGCATGTCACTCAGACTATGGGGAGGGAGGGAGGGAACGTCACATGCTGTGATCTAAATCACGCACAAACAGATACACACATACATGTACGCACACATGCGTACACACATACACATACTGTATACATATGAAGACACACACTCACAAAGGTGCACGCACACACAAACACACACACACACACACACACACACACACACACACACACACACACACACACACACACACACACATACACACACACACGCACACGCACACACACACACACCATCAAAAAAAAGTTTCATGAATTTGAGTTCATCTCAAAAGTTATACAGACTATGCAAATCTCACTGCTTTAGGGAAATAAAACTTTGCGTTTCTTTTTGAGCAAGCAAACTTATAGCAAATATTCCACCCTGTTCTCCTTCTCCCCATTAATTCTACATAATACATTAGTGAATACGTTCTCGGCTTGTACTAATGAGGACAAATGATTGTGCCGACCACAGAACGACCCCTCTACAAAAATATTTTCTTTTCGCAGCACCACTGAGGACACACAAGTGTTCCTCTTTGCTTGTGTAGAGACAGACTGTCACAACCTGGTGTTCACAGTAATTAATCATCTGTCTACTAAGTTCCTCTCTTTTTTTTTCAAACCAAGCAAGACTTCTTGTCTTCAGACTCACTGCTCCAGCTCAATGGCTTGACCCTGCCTTGCAGTTCTGATACAGCCTACCCTGTCAACCTACACTGTCCAACTTGTATGTTGCAATACAAAGCCAACATAGAGTAACTAAATATTTTGTAAAAAATTGAGTTTAAACTGAAATTGTCTTCATAACACCTCCTGTGTTTTGTGACAAAGCCTTATGGCCCAAATGTGTCCAGTTTTAAAGATCCGACCTAATACCAATACTTTGAAGGTCTCTTTCTCAGTTCAATGTTGCCGTAGCTGCACTTGGCCTTTGTAGGTCAGTATGGGCCTATTAGCGGCAAGCTGCCCTCTGCAGTTTAAATTCAGTTTGCGTGGTGCTAATGGACATGCCTGTCTCAAAATCTACACTGTCAATCTTTTTTTGCTTAACCTTTAAGAGTGTGGGTTTTTGAGCATTCTATAAAAATAATGCGTTCTATAACAATGTAAGATTCTACAATTCCATATTTTATTGAATGACGCCCAGAATTCTATAGAACTTTCACTGCCTGAACATTCCCGTCACGTACACTCTTAAAGGTTAATTCCTGTCACGGTTTGAATGTCTTTCATCCCAGGGTACAAAACATCAATACAAATGTGAATATGTCTCCAGCTGTATGTAAAATACATTTTTCGTTCGGCTATGTCAGCCAAAAGTTACATGTGGGAATTTCATACCTCAAACCATGCAAGTAGTCGGAAGAGTCACCATTACTTATGATTTGGGATGGCCAGCTGACTTGGGACTTTTCAATTTTACCCTGTGCCCCTTTAAAGTTACCTACTACCTTATATACCAAAACGAATAACTTCCAGGTGACAGCTGCCCCAAAAACACAGATCATCATAGCTCACGTCTGCTCCTGTCCCTGGGACAGTCCAGCGCCCTGCTCCACCAGCTTGGTGAGGTTGCCGATCTCCAGCTTGAGCGTCTGGATGGTCTCCTCAGCACGCAGCTCCTTGGCATGGGCCGAGTCCACCATCTTCCAGGCTTTCTCGATCTCCTGCAGAGGAGAGGGGAGGGGTGCACATCGCAGCAGGTATCACACATTAGTCATACTGCTGCATCTTATTTTGCCGTCTGTTCTTTTTCTACCTTGTGTGTGTGTTACTGTATTGCGGTATCACTGTATCAGCTCTTAATCTGGCAACAGAGGCACATCTTGTCACCAAGCTAGACAGGCAGCCGCTTGGGGCCCCCAAGCCTATACATGGTGAATAACACCTGAGACTTTAAACTACAGTATGGATGATTTGTTGCGAATATCCATTCTTTTGAATCTTTGCTTTCTGCCCCAACTTACCCTAGAATCGCCTCGCACACACACGCACACACAAACACGCACACACAAACACGCACACGCACACTTCGCAGCAACCATCAATCACACCATAACCACACATACACACAGGCTGCAAATAATGTATATCTAGGGAAAGGTTATTGAAAAGATGAGGATTAAGGATGATATATATAATATTGTATATAATATAGGATTCACTCATGTTTATCTGAAAGAAAATATTGCCTCTTGCCCAGCAGTAGAATATTTTCTCTCCTCAGTTAACTCACAAATAAATATCCTAAAAAGAAAACGTTAACTATCTAGTCAGTCAGTTATCTACTGTACTAAGTTTGCATTTGATAAACTAGAAACACATATGAATGATGGAAGAAAATCGAGCACATTGTCCTTTTTATGCTTCAAATGTTTTTTTTATCTTTTCGAAGCTGAATGGTAGACCTGTCTGCCTACTCATCACATCACCTGAATTTTTCCATTCCTTATCCTTCCCATTGATTTTACCAGGAGATTTGGTTTTAAACACACTTTATGAAGAATATCAGGTGCAAAGGAAGTTTGCAATCAAAGGAACCCCCTACTGAGCCCGAGCAGCCTACTCAAACGCTATATTTGACTTTCCTTAGTACAAAATCTGTTCCACCTTTGAGGTTTATGTAGAGTGATACTTGCACACCCCTGCTGTTCTTCTGACATCAAATTATTCAACCGCTACTTTCCCCCTCTTAACCACTCAGTTCTCCTCTGACACCTGTCAAAGACGCTGTGTATTGTCAAACTTCATCGACAGGCAGTTTTTACTTGCAGATGAGCACAAGGCAATTGACAGCTAAACATTTTTACCTCTGCAATTATACAGTAAGTGTCCGTCAAACATACAGAACAGTGGATCTCATCCCGCTGTACCTCATCATAAGCCTCCCAATGCCCCCGTGACCTCATCATAAGCCACCCAACGCCACCCTAATGCTTCCTAATGGCAACTAAGCACACCCCCCCCCCCCCCAGTTACATTTCATAAGACCAACGTTTCAGCTAACGCCTTTAGCAGGGTCATCTTGGTCATGTTTTAGTCTCTTCAAAAAAAAAAAATTTAAGAGGGGGGGTAACAACAATAATAACACATTATAGACTTAGATTAGCCTACCCGATTATACAATTATAATGTATATATTCATACCAGTACTACCCCGTCTTTTACGTAGTTTGATGTGACAGGTCAGGCAGGCTGAGAAAAAACAAAAAAACACTATTATTTTACACATCAGGGCATCCTGAAGCGGGAGCCATCTTATTTTCATTTATTCCTAGAGCAGCATTCACATACATTTACATTTTTTTTTTGTCTGAAAATGTAGTGTGTGCAGCTTCATTTTCTATTCCATCTCCCCCTTATTTGTTATGCCATATGCCTGTCACAAAAGGCAGTCTCACCAGGCAAGACATCAAAACAATAACGCTGCAAGTGACAGGAAAATCAGGAGGTTATCAGCATGTGAATTTATCACTTATGTTTAAATGCATTTGTTTATCCAGGCTAGGCAACCCCGGTGAGTATGCCACATGGAAATGGCAGAGAGTAGTGTAGGCCTACCTACACTATGCTAAAGGTATCTCTTGATCCTTTTAAAATGTCTTGTCTGTAAAACACCCAGCGTGATATTTATTTATTTTTTAAATCTTCTATAGGCCTCTATCCCAGTGCTGTGTTTGTCAGTTTGCCATCACCTCTGCTATTGTTGAACAGTTAGTATAACGGCATATAACGGTTGTGTTCCATTCAATTCATGTTTCAGTCAGCCAGACCTTCATCAGGGTACCTACTTGAGGGTGATGATGGTGGTCTGGTCCTCCAGCAAGTGCCTGTGTGTCATGACCTCCTTCACCTAGTTTCTATCCTATTCTATGCCATTCTATTCTAATCTATTTCATGAGATATTGTACAGTCTGTGGTGTGAGTGTGCACCTTCCAGAGAGGGAGATGATGGTAGTCTGATCCTCCTCCGAAAGCTTAAGGGTCAAGATGACCTTCACCGTTTGTGTTTTGTTCTATTCTGTTCTATTCTGTTCTGTTCTATTCTATTCTATTCTATTCTTTTCTGTTCTGTTCTATTTTAGTCTATTCTAGTCTAATCTATCATATTCTGTTATCCTACATCATGTATTGCGTGTGGTGTGAGTTTGATTGTCATGATGACCTCCTTCACCTAGTTTGTTTTCTGTTCTATTCTATTTGATTGTATTCTATTATATTCTATTCTATTCCTTTCTATCATATTAGTATTGTTTTTGTTGTGAGTGTGTACCTTCTTCAGGGAGGTGATGGTGGTCTGGTCCTCCTGCGAGAGCTTGAGCGCAGTGGCCACCTTGACGGAGTTGGCCACGATCTCAGCGTTGAGCTCGCGGCACTTGCCCATCAGCCGCTTCTCGCTTTCGTGTGACTTCTTCAGCGCCTTGGTGAGCTTCTCGTATTCGGTGCGGAACTTGTCCAGGCTCTTGTCGCCCAGTAGCTCGGACAGCACCTCTTGGAACTCCTTCTCCAGCATCTCGAAGGAGTTCTCCTCCTCCGACTTCTGGGACTGGGGTGGGAAGAGACCATAGGACCATGCAAATCATTTCAGCCACCATGATGTACAAAACAAATAGGCCTAATTATAATAGGCCTAATCATAACAATAATAATAATAATAATAATAATAATAATAATAATAATAATAATAAGCACTTGTAGGCTAGAAAGAAAGAAAGAAAGAAAGAAAGAAAGAAAGAAAGAAAGAAAAAAAGAAAGCTGGATTTAAATGTCCATTTAATTTGTTTGTGTGTGTTTTTTTCTCTAAAAGAATAAGCCTAGGCCAATGAGTCTTTCTTATTTGAGCTCCATATAGCATAGCCTATATCATATTAATAGACCCAGAGCTCTAACCTTAGAACTAGGCCTATTAATTTGGCTCGATGTCTTGATCAGCTTCTGATAGCCGCGGTAGGCATGCAGGATGGTGATTTGCAAATAGCAGCACAGCACGTGTTCATGCATGAATAAAACATTTCCGACAAACGGATACCTACATCATTCTGCAGTACACTAGTCACATTTGCGTAAAACACTGCGTGAAAAGAGTCTAACAACTGAGTCACTGTTATCATAACAGACTGTGCGTTTTGCTGCGTAAGCAATTTAACAACTTGTTTGTAGTGACCTAACATCAACAAGTGATGGCGAAGTGATAGACAAGAAAGACAAGACAAGTGATATAGAGAGCGCACCTCCATTGTACTCGTCCCGTTTGTCCGCTAGCGTCCTTTACTAGAGTGCAGGTATTCAAAATACACTTTTACCGACCGAAACAAATATCATAACACATTTCCCAAGAATATAAAACAGTCAAAACACTGGGGCGAACTCCCTCACTTCCTGCTCCGGCTACTGTTGTACTGATTCACCAAGGCAACGCGTCGGTTCCATAGCAACCAAGGGGTCAGGCATGGGTCCGCGAGACAAAGTAGCGCAATGGACAAAACAATAGGCCTACAATGTTGCAGCGTAGATGTAACAAAGTCAAGATTTTTGTTGAATGTTCCTAATCAAAGCACACTTGATAACATGTTTAATGTGCCTAAACGGTAGGCTGTTTAGCTTCATCCGTCCTTTTGCCTTCGTTGTTGTTTCGGTCTACACTAGATGGCAGCTTTACACAAATCATGGTGACTGCGGACTGAGCTCAGTGCAGGTGAACAAACCATTGCTCATGTTCTGCGTGGAGCGAAAGCAACAGGCCCCTACAGTGCTTCTTCAATAGTTGTGACTTAGCCCATTAGAACAACAAACAACTTAGACTTCACACAAGCTCAAAAAAGCAAAGACTTTAAATTTAAACCTTTTCTGAATGATGGTAGCCTAGGGCCTAGGCCTAGCCTGCAAAACTTCTCTTGTAGGTCCTACCTAGGCCTATGCCTTTTGCCCTCACTGTTTTTTGAGAGCAGGCTATATGCCCCTATAATCAGGGAAGGTGGCAGGGACAAAGGGGTCAGTGCCTCCGGATGCAGAGAGAAAGGGGGTCCAGAATTTTGGGGACTTTCAGATTACATTGTCCGGGGGCCCAACCAAAGCTGTCAGCAGCCCTGCCTATAACCGAATAACCCTGTTATTGTGTGTTCACTGCCAAAAAAAAGACCTTTTGTTGGGATAACCACATAATCTCTGGGTTTGTGGCAGGCTATTTGCACCGGCAAACACATAATCCAATCCACTTTAACATGGAGATGCAGAGTGCATCACATCATCACATCATCCGTGAGACACGACACAGTGTGAGGATATCACACAAGCAAATAAAAAGTAGGCTATGGCTCACTCAACAGCCATTTTTATCGCTTCTGTTTTCATTTGACGCTTGATGTCTCTATCAGAGATTTCACAAGAACATGCACTGGCGTAAAAAGCCAAAGTGAGCATTGAAGAATAGGCTACAAAAAAAAAAACATTTCTGCCCGATTTGGATTGCCTACATTTTTCGAGCAAGGGAAACGGCAACTGACTGACCACTGAGGACAGCTGTCACCATGGGCAACAGTGTTCCCAGCATCTCTACTCTGCACAGAGGGCAGCAGCACCGATTCCAACGGCTCCCCAGCTCCAGAAAAGGTCTGTTTCTCTTGGAGTGAATCCATCTAAAGCAGTGATTCTCAAAGTGTGGTTCGGGGACCACTAGTGGTCCGCGACAGAGCTCAGGTGGTCCACGAGGGGATTTCTACTTTTCCCAAGATAAGCTAGCAGTAGGCTATATTTGTAACATTTTCATGTTTTCAACACAATAAGACAAGCTTATAATGTGAATAAAAAGTAAGTGATCTGCATAAAAATTAGCAGTTTCAAATTAGCATCCATCAACTGCCAATTCAGGTGACAGGTGGTCCCCGATAATTTTTGGGGGGGACAAAGTGGTCCTCGGTCTGAACAAGTTTGAGAAACACTGATCTAAAGCCTCGTGTTATGTCTATGGGCCACTCTTACTCAGCTCTTGCAGTGGTGTAGTCTACTGTACATAGAATGCAGGTATATGAAGTACTGTATACCCACCTGAAAATGTCAGGGATTTCAGTATGCCCACCTAAAATTGATTGATTCACTATTTAAAGAATATTTAGAATAGCACATACCCACCTCAAAAAAGGCTCAATATACCCACTTCAAAATAGTAAACTACATTACTGGTCTCTTGGGCCTGTTTCAATTCCTATCATTGTCGAAGAATTAAGCCAGGAGCCAGGTGTTACTGAAGGACAGCAACTTAAATCATTTAATTTATTTAAACATTGTGGCATGGCTGTCTATGGAGTTTCATGATCACCGTTAAAATTAATTAGCCATAGCAATGCCTTACGCTGGAAAGGCCACTTGAAGAGAAACAAAAAAGGGAAAAGAATAATGAGGCCTAGCATTACCCTCACACATAGCCTATCATACAGGCTATTTACGGTACAAGAAAAGGCATTAATATCACTGAATTCAATGTAAGCACTTTACAGCATCCACGCCTGCCTGCTAACCCTCTTAAGCCCTCCCCTCTTTAACTTTGTGCAGCACTATCATTTTTTTTTGCCCCTGGGCATATCAGTCGCCAGACAACAAGGCTTTGCTGCTTTGCTGCTTTGCTTCAATGGGCTTAGAAGGCATTACCAGACATAAGTGTCTTGACAAACGCAAGCTGTTTCATCTGTGGTGTAGGCTATTAAGGGGCCTGCGTCACTGGTAATAATGGAGTCTGTCCTGTATAAAAGACCAATAAAAATATATGCGCTAGGGAGATTCACTGGAATGGGCAGTTAGCACCAAACCAAAGCATCTGTCAAGGCGTGATCATCCGTGAGGCATGGTTTTATAGGCCTAGTTGAGACATTATATGGTAACATTTTACTTGACACTGCTGTCAAGACATAACAGTGTCATAACAGTGGCTTACTGTTGTCATGCATGTGTGTCAAAAACAGTATGCAAGAACATTTTTATGACCTTGACATTAAGTGACATTCAATTATGGTAAAGACAGCCCTTGAACTGTTTACTTTTCATGACTATAAAACATTTATGACATTGACATCATGTTTATGACTCGTCTATGACTGTGTCGTGACACTGTAACTTGTGACAGTATTATGACACTGTTATGTCATACGTATGATGCTGGCGTAGTAAAGTGTATCCCATTAGATTTCAGCCACCACATTCATGTTTTTCAGTTTGATCTCTAAAGTGTAAAATGTTGATGACGAGAATGAGGATTAAGAAAATTATGACAATGATCGTGACGATTAAGCTATCTCTGCTGCTGCTGCTGCTGCTGCTGCTGCTGATGCTGCTGATGATGATGATGATGATGACGACGATGCTGTTGGTGGTGGTGGTGCTGCTGCTGCTGCTGCTGCTGCTGCTGCTGATGATGATGATGATGATGATGATGATGATGATGATGATGATGAGGATGGAGGGGCTGGTGGTGGTGGGGTGGTGATGGTGATCATGATGATGATGATGATTAGGGTGATGATGATGGTGATGGTGGTGGTGGGGGTGGAGGGGATGATGGTTTGGGGGAGTGAGGATGATGATGATGATGATGATGATGATGATGATGATGATGATGATGATGAGAAGGAGAATAATGATGACGATGATGATGACTCATAATAATAATGATGTTGGTGATGACGGTGATAACGATGATGTTGGTGGTGGTGATGATGGTGATGTTGATGTGATGACGAGTACAAAGATTAGTATGTTCATACAAATGATGCTGGTGCTGTTGATGCTGCTGCTGCTGCTGCTGCTGCTGCTGCTGCTGATGATGATGATGATGATGATGATGATGACGATGAAGGTTTTTTAATATATATTATTATTATTATTCCATATACTTACATAACATTATGCAGTTATGTCATATACTTTGAACTTGAAGCTCAGAAGATGAGTGGGCATTTTCACATGGCATACTGTACAGCGCATGTGGTGTTGCTCTTGACACGTAGGCCAATGTGGAGGAGTGAAGAACAGAGAGAAGGAGAGAACAGGCTGCATAAAATCAATAATGATGTAATCTGCTCTAGATACTCTCCTCTTTTCACTCCTATGGTGGGTCCCAGTTAGTCAAGCCAAGAGCAATTCAAATATCATTTCCGAGCTCCCTAACTCAAACGACCACTAGCAAAATAAGGGAGCTGCGTCAACCATGCTAGAGATTCTTTAAATAAATAGAGATATGCCAATGTAATAGGTTGCTATGGGCATCTGCCTAAAGGGGCGTGTCATAATACTCCTAGCATTGAATAGAACAGTAGGTCTGCCTAGGTCTGCCTAAAGGGGGATTTCCCCCCTCTCCCCCTTGCAATAAAAGAACCCGGAAACAATGGGCCAATGGAACCTCTCTCTCTCTACTCTCTCTGACCATGCCGTTTGGGAAATGCTAATTGTTATGCCCTTGGCCAAACCAATTCTCAAAAAGATTTGAAAGTCGATGATAATCAGGCTAGGTCCCAGTGTCTGTATGTATCAAGTGAGTTTATGTTAAAACAGTGAATAAGTGGATAGGTCCCAGTTGAGCTGGATGCTTTTACTATAGATAGTTTTACTGTCACTTGTTTTTTGGTTGGTAGAGACAAAATCAGAGGCCAGTATAAGCTGTTATTTTTGTGGTGACAGTGAGGGGAATGTAGTCTACAGTATATGTGACACAGAATATGGTGTTCTTTGTGGTCCTGAAAGCTATAGGCTATAGTGCACTTCGAGCAGGGGCTGAGCTCTCCCATCTGAAGAGAAGAATAACAAGGAAATTGATGAGTGAGATATTGAGTAGCAACAATGTGTCTGAGAGAGGGGCAGGAGAAAGTGTGTATGTGTGTGTGCGTGCGTGCGTGCGTGCATGCGTGCGTGCGTGTGCGTGTGTGTGTGTGTGTCTGTGAATGTGTGATGATGAGGAGGAGAAGGAGGACGGAGATCGCAAAGACTCTATTGTACTTTTGGAGAGGTCTCCCTGACAACTGTGCATAACATGTAAACTGTTCCCATGGCAATGGTATCCGAGTGCGTTATCAGCAGCAGATAGCAAGGCATGAAACAAGGTTCCTGTCTTTCGTTTCCCTTCGTGTGTTGTTCCTTTATTCATTTATCCTTTCAAGGAATAAAGGGAGACGTACACATGTTTTTAGGTAACATGATTGCTGTTTTCCATGGAGTGGGGTAAAACAAATGACCCATTAGAATCCTGTTTCAAAACCTTGTTTTATTTTTTTAACTAAAGGCTGTTCAAACGAGCATCCACTTATTAATGTGGTGTCAAGCTGACAGTGAATTGGAAGCTAAATCAGAAGGCATCACTTTTGGTTCACAAATATATAAAAACATTTGCCAGACGTACTTTGCAGAAAATGCAGACGTGAACTACAGGACTGACCTACCGACGATTTATGTTTCCATGACGTCATCAAATCACAATCACTGATACAGTCGTGCATTTTCCATGATGAAGGATGGGATAGAATACATTTATCTAACTGCAGAATAAAGCAAAATAAAAAACAACAAACTTTAAAAATTGCTCCCCAAGGGTGCAAGTTGTTTGTGCTAAAGCCAAGGGCTTCGAAGCAACTTAAAAAGTCACTCAACCATACGCAATTAGTGAGTGGAAAAAATAACGCAATACACAAAAGATGGTTTGTGTTTTGAAGTGGAAAAGGCAGTTATTGGTAGTGTTGCCAGATTGGGCGGTTACCCGCCCAATTTGGCTACTTGGGATGGCCGTCTGCGGATAAAAATGGAAAAAATTATCCATATGGGGTTTGTTTCTGCCCTCTTTGGGCCCATAGAAGTCAATGCAATTTGTTGAAATTGGGCGGAATTTTGCGCATTTTGAAAACCTTTTGGGCGGGATTTGATGATTATGGCAACACTGGTTGTTGGCCATCAGGCCTGTGGGATAGCTGTGGTGTACAGTTTAAGGAATTGATCTTCAGATCAGGGAGTTTTGGGTTCATATCCCATACAGTACAATGTAAGAATAATATGGGTGGTCTGCTACACACTCATTCACGATTCATGTTGTGCCAGCTTGACCAAGGCACCTAACCCCACATTGCTCCACGGACTGTATCAAATGTCCTGTAACCTGTGTGTGTGTGTGCGTGTGTGTGTGTGTGTGTGTGTGTGTGTGCGTGTGCGTGCATACGTGCGTGTGTGTGAGTGCATGCACGCTTGCGTGCATGCATGTGTGCGTGTTAAAATGTATTTTATCGACTCATCTGATGTAAGAAGATATTTAGCCTGACATTTCAAATCTGGTCCTTCATTAATGTGCCATTTCATATTCACACAGTTTTTCTCTATTTTTGACAGAGATGGGCATGTTCTCCATTGATTTGCATTGACTGAAGGTACTTACACTACCTACACACGATGGAGGCAGCACTTGATGTATTCTAGTGCTGACGCAAATTGCGATGTCACCTCTAGTCTAATGTTCTACCTCTATGACACAGACACTGGTGCATGCTGTGGTCCTTCGCCATCTCCTCTTCCCAGCAGTACAGTATTGACTCTTCTCTCTGTGACTAAGAGACCATGTTCGGGAAAGATCAGAGGCACTGCTTTTCCTCAACAGCTTCAAGCTCCAGCAACTATGCTGCTGTTTACCAAACCATAAATATGAACCCACATGGTATGAATACACTGCTACTGTATGTTTGTTTTTTTGTTGGAGTTTTTTTCTTCTTCTGTTTTTCCACATGAATAATTTATACATTTCTTTTTATTTATGGACTGGTCTTTATTTTCTATTGGTGTGTGTGTGTGTGTGTGTGTGTGTGTGTGTGTGTGTGTGTGTGTGTGTGTGTGTGTGTGTGTGTGTGTGTGTGTGTGTGTGTGTGTGTGTGTGTGTCTGTCTGTCTGTCTGTCTGTCTGTCTGTCTGTCTGTCTGCGTGAGTGCCTGCGTAAGTGCGTGCGTGCGTGTGTGTGTGTGTGTGTGTGTGTGTGTGTGTGTGTGTGTGTGTGTGTGTGTGTGTGTGTGTGTGTGTGTGTGTGTGTGTGTGTGTGTGTGTGTGTGTGTGTGTGTGTGTGTGTGTGTGTGTGTGTAAGAGAGAGAGAGATTGAGTGAGTTTTCTTCTCCTTCTTTTGTGGATGGATGGAAGCATGACATCATATTATACTCAATACAAAGAGCACTTCAGTATTGCATTAGGCTTGAGTAACCCTCATGAATTCAAAGACCATCACTCACGTCATCTTGTGTGACGTAACTCTATGCATGTTCTCTTTACGATGTGCACAGTATACGATACAACTTCTTTGGGCAAAATAATGTAGTTACTTAAGTTGGCTATTACTAAAGTACGCAGCTACTACTGCTATCTAAACCGTGACCTTCAATCAACGCGTCCATCTAACATACCACATGCGTACCACTGGGAAATAGAATACCGGTACACTACATGCTCTGCAGATTTCTTTCATTGACTACATTTTGTTAACAATCATAACATATGGCAATCCTGTGCGGCATTTTGCAAAGCAGTAGATATCATGGCTTGACTATACTACCAGTAAGCATCATGGATTGTGTATGATTTTGGCAGTAAGCTGCGGTTCTTGTGGATTATTCCTTTTTATAGGAGCATTTTCAGTTTTGTGCTTACCAGGAAGTGGGTTTTCCCTTTTGATAAGCCATGATGCTCCATACACGTGTTTGTGTGTGTGTGTGTGTGTGTGTGTGTGTGTGTGTGTGTGTGTGTGTGTGTGTGTGTGTGTGTGTGTGTGTGTGTGTGTGTGTGTGTGTGTGTGTGCGTGCGTGCGTGCGTGCATCCATCTGTGCGTCTGTGCGCGCGTGCGTGCATGCATGCGTACGTGCATGTGTGCGTGCGTGCATGTGTTTGTGCATGTGTGTGTGTTTGAGTGAACAGCAGCAATAATAGGGATGAGCTTTTGACGGGATGATTAATTTAGCTGTGGAGTTTTTGTCCCTCCAGGGCATGGTTGCATCACATCACTGACTACTGTTTGGAACTATCTCTGGACATCATGGAATGGACTCGTGCATGCATACATGTGCACTCACTCACGAATGTACACAAGCAGACAGACAGAAAGCACACACGCGCACGCACTCACGCACACACACACACACACACACACACACACACACACACACACACACACACACACACACACACACACACACACACACACACACACACACACACACACACACACACACACACATCCATAGATAGATAGAGAGAGAAAGAGAGAGAGAGAGAGAGAGAGAGAGAGAGAGAGAGAGAGAGAGAGAGAGTAGCCCACACACATTCACATGCATAAACTTGTGTACAGAAACTCACACATGCTCTGCTGGCCGAGATACACACACACAGCACGCATGCACACAGATATGCAAACACGTTCCGGACCTAAGAAATGCACAAACTGAGAATAATCCAGAGGGGGAAACAACAGTTTAGTTCTGGTCCATTTCGGCTCATTTTAGCCGGCGAGAGTGAGGGCGAGGGGGGGAGTAAAGAGAGAGAGAATGAGAGAAAGTGTGCAACAGAGGGAAGGAGAGAATTTACAGAGCTCTTGGAAATGTATGAATAATGGCTTGTTACTAATTTTCTGATGGCGCGTTTACACGTGTCGGCCGAGCCAAAAGGGCCGGGTGTTTGAAAGCATAATGCAGCCTCCTCTTATATATTTCACTCCGGCTCGAAGGTTCAAATGGAAAAAAATCATAAAATATAGCGGAAAGGGGAAATATTTCATCCATCCAGGTGCTGTTATTCTTTGAACTGGATGAATCGTAAACACTATTTGGAACAGATGCAGGCCTAAAAAGGAAAAGAATGAAGGGGTTTAGGACAAGTGTCTGATAAGGGAACACTGAACAGAGTGTTGTTGTGTCCACTTTACTAGAAATGATGAGCAAAGTGTCCCATTTTAGGTCACCTAGGAACGTTTGTCATCTTTATTCGTGCTGCCGTTGGATGTCCCATGCATGCTCACACTTGGCTGCTGTATACTCACATGCAAAACGCATCCAAAAACAGACATGCATGCTTGCACGCATACTCACATGCATGCACGTGCACGCACGAACGCATGCACGCGCACACACACACACACACACACACACACACACACACACACACACACACACACACACACACACACACACACACACACACACACACATATACACACACACACACACACACCTTTTCCTGTCTCGTTCAACATCTATCTATCTATCTATCTATCTATCTATCTATCTATCTATCTATCTATCTATCTATCTATCTATCTATCTATCTATCTATCTATCTCCGTACATGATATGATATATAATGCAGCCTACGCAACTCACTCCCTTCCCACAGCGAGTCATACCATGTGCGTCAAAATCCATGACGGTGTTGAGCCCACTCATCCCATAGTGATGACTTGTGTGTTGTAATAATCCCAAAATGCTGCACTACACATACAGGCATCATTATTGTGATAATACTGCCTAAAGCCCTCCGCCCCCTGCCCCCCATCCCCCATCCACCCCACCCCCCATAACACACCCGCACACTGTGATAATACTGAGTAAAGCCCTTCGCACACTGCCCCCCCCCTCCCCCCCCCATAACACACCCGCACACTCCCCCCCATCCCCCATCCCCCCCACCCCCATAACACACCCGCACACTGTGATAATACTGAGTAAAGCCCTTCGCACACTGTCTCCGATAAAGAGCAGAGCACTGCCACTGCCCCTGCCCCCGCCGCAACACACCCGTGACTGAACCTTCTCTATCTTGTGAGAGAAGCTCAGTCATGGATGGACTTTTCTACATATCACCACATCTGGAACAGTTCATCCTCATTTACACGTTTCTGTAAAAAAAAAGGTTCTCAACGTCCTTTAAGAAAATAGAACACCTCTGATAGCGAGATAGCGAACCTTTTCATCTGTCCATCATCAAGATTTTCCTTTCTTTTATTTGCGTCTCTGTTCCATGCAGAGGCTAAAGGCCAATTTATATGTATTGGCGATGACGATTGCAGAGCCTCTGCAACCGTCTGTGCGCGATCACGCCCCCTGCGCAGAGGCTCTGCAACCGTCGTCGCGCGCCTCAAGAAAACCCTGACTACACGTCAAACGGTTGCGAAGGTCGCAGAGAAAAGGCGCTGTGATTTGTCGTCTTGCTACTTCCTTGTTCTCGGTACGGCACAGTTCTCCGGTAGTTTAGAGAGCCAAACTGTCAATATTCTGTGAAATACGAACGCTTTCTTTCTAGTGTGTGTAAATAAATGAAGCTACGATGACTGACTTAGTAAGTAACAAACAAACAATACATCAGTTTAGCACTCGCGACACAATGCCTGCAGTCAGACTACTGTACTGTAGCCTTGTAGCCAAATGTGGCTAATGACATGAGACCTCGTGCGCAGATCTATCACATCAACAGTGGTTAGCATTCAGAACCAACGGGCGCCGTTGCTGAACTATAATCTGCCCTTAATACTACCCTATACTACACATACTGTACATCACAACTGCTACAGTCCAAGAAAATATACTGTAGTAGGCCTAATGATAAAATAATAATAATAATAAATATAACAAGTCCTCTTGCCATTATAACAATGAAAGGCCACCTCATAATAGTAATGCAATCTTCCTATTATGATATGATATATTATAATAGAATTATCTTCTATTATATGCTGACCAAAAGAGAGACAAAGTATAAGGAGATTTGGCTTAAGGAGTTGAAGGCAGAGGGGGTTGGAAAGGAGAGTGAGGTGGGTGGTGGTGGATTAATTTAGAAATGGCGAGTGAATGATATCTCTGGGAAGTGATAATGTTTTTTAGACCAGCTGTATTAGAGTGGTCGTCTCTCGGTTTTGTCAGCTTGCCAGGTGGATTTCACTGAAGTACGATACTGGAAATCTGATTAAGGTATCATCGGAGATAATGAAAATTCTGGACAGGCAGCGCAACTCAGTGCAATTTTGGGAGATGGTGTGATACCAGGATTTTAGGCCTACAATATGGCTAGAATGCAAAAGAGGCAGAGACAAGAGAGGTCAAGGGTGAGGAACAGACGTAATCAAAAGAAAACGAACAAATGTAGAAAGAGAGAGAGCAAAAAAAACGTCCAGCCCAGTGTACAAATTTCTCCATCATTTATAATGTGATGAGAATGCCAAACATGCAGACAGCTGGAAAGTGCCACTTGAATTACAGAATTGGCTGAAAATATAACGGACTGTCTTACAATTACAGCATGTGACATAGAACAGACTGACACCAATGGAATTAATGTGTTTTCCTTTTTATTTTTTACCATAATAGTATCACGGCTGGAAGCAATTGTTTCAGATTCAAACATTTTCATTACAGTAAACAGAGTAAGTTTCAGTAGATGAACAACAGCTCAGTTAAATGAAGGGGCCTCGCTCTCTTGTTCTTGTTCTCAAGGACGAAGAGGGAAAGCTGAAGGTTGATGCCTTTCATCGCCTCTTCATTACTGTAACTGTTGACCGCTATCTGGCCTGCAGTGTTCAAGAGGATAATAACAGGAGCCAACAACCTCAGGAGAGAGAGAGAGAGAGAGAGAGAGAGAGAGAGAGAGAGAGAGAGAGAGAGAGAGAGAGAGAGAGAGAGAGAGAGAGAGAGAGAGAGAGAGAGACATACACACAGAGACAGACAGAGAAGGAGACAGACAGAGAGAAAAACCTTCCTAGGTGATGACTGATGGATTGATGGTCTTTGTATTGTGTCCTTGTAGCGTTTTGCGTGTGAGAGACTGACACAACAGCCAACAGGGCACAAAAGCAAACACTGAGCACATGGACTGATTTCAACTTTAGAACAGAACCTTGTACTTTTTTTAGTAATGCTTTCAAAACTGATAAATAAACAATTTTCAGAACTTGGGACGTTTTTCAATATGTTGTCTGGTCTTTATCCTACATAAATATAGACAGGGGTGGGACAAGGGTAGGGGAGGGACAATAGCAGATGAAAAGGAAGTACTAGGCTGTCTATTCACTTTCATGGTGTGCATCAAAGCAGTCTGTGAATAGCAGAAGCAGACTCTGGATTGGAATTTGTACTGACTAAATTAAAAACCATACGGCCTTATATATATACTTTCTGTCTG
The DNA here is from genome assembly GCF_034702125.1 of Engraulis encrasicolus. NCBI lineage: Eukaryota > Metazoa > Chordata > Actinopteri > Clupeiformes > Engraulidae > Engraulis > Engraulis encrasicolus. The sequence goes on from NC_085857.1 coordinate 30,670,318, forward strand.
GACTCTCATGCAATTTCACTAATTATAGCCTCTCTCAGCATGTCGGTATATGAAACACTAGATGTGGTCATGAGACCATTATGGTGACAACCGAGATTGGCGGTATTCATTGTAAGCCAAATATTTTATTTCGGGCTGACCCTTTATTCTACAGAGCTATTTAAATGGTTTAAATGACCACTGAGCATTGTTAGTTGATTTGATTGACAGTCAGAATTCTTCTAGAGTTCTTTTGATTGACAGTCAGACACAGCCATTGTCCCCTCCTGTGCTTGCTCTCAGCATTGCTATGGTTCATTTATGTGTAAGTACTGTATGTGGGTAATGTCTCGTGGGTAATGTCGTTTTTGTATAAATATGTGTATGCTACTTGACACCTTAATTTCCCCCTGGGATCAATAAATTATACTGTGCTCTACTCTGCTATGGTACGAATCTAGAAGTTTATGGTGGAAGAATCCTCGCAGATCGATCGCGGATGCTTCGAAACCGTTGAATGGAATACAATAGAACAGTGTTTCTCAACAGGGGTGCCGGGGCCCCCCTCAGGGGTGCCGCGGAAACGTGGCTGATAAATGAATTATGTAATATAATACATATTTGTCTAAATTGATAAGTTAATGCTAGTCAGTGGAATCTTTCATCTGCCATTTACACACAACAAAGTAAATATAGGTCGCCATAGTCAGCTGCAACTTTGAACGTAGGTCGTGTGACTTCTCCAAATGTGTTACTTTTCTAAGCTTTTGTGGTATCGGATGCAATGCCATGTTACGGCTTATTGGTTTGGGGTGAATTGAAATTTTTCATGAATTGAAAGTGTGCCTCGCCTAAAAAAAGGTTGAGAAACACTGCATACTGTCCATACAGCATATAGTGGTAACAGTCTATTGGTAGCTCATCTCGACGAAGCAGCCCATCTCCACATAATGTTAAAATGTCTGCCTAAGCGCACAACTTAAGTCTCCACCTCTCCAAGTCATTATAATGCACTACAGTAGCGCCTATGGTTGGAGCCAGAGGCGCATCTTGTCACCAGGCAAGGCAGGCAGCCGTTTGGGGCCCCCAAGCCCCTGTATAGTGAATAACAGCTCACACTTAGGTAGTGGCAATTTTGTTTCAAATGTTCATTCCTTTGAATTTCGGCTTGGGGCCCCACATTACCCTAGAATCGTCTCTGGTTGGAGTTATGTTAACAGCTGATTGGTAGCCTATTTTGACGAAGCAGCGCATGTCCACTTCTGCGTTCGAGTAAGCCTCCACCTTTCCTGCGTTTTATGGGAAAGGCCATTAATCCAGCTGACTGCCCTGGACTGGAACCAGGTGCATTTTGTTGAAATGAATAATCGGAGTGGTATTACAAATCAAATAAATGACCTTTTATGGTCCCCAGAGAGCCATCATTATGGTCTAATTATTGTTTGTTTTTTAATTTCGTGGCCCAAAGTCATCGGTTTTAAAGTGGAGAGACGTGAGGTGGAACGCAGACACAGTGGAGCAAAGGTTCACCGAGAGGGGAAGAAACAAAGAGCAAGTGCATGCTACTAAAGCACACACACACAAACTCACATGTGCACATGCGCACGCACGCACACATGTACAGGGACACACATGCACACACACATGTACACAGAAGGACACACGCACACACAAGGACACACCTACATACAGTACAAACCCAGGCACATACACATGCACGCACACACAAACAAACACACACACACACACACACACACACACACACACACACACACACACACACTGAGACATGGACACACACACAGACACACACACACACACACACACACACACACACACATACACACACATATATGCACACAGAGGGACTCACATAGTACATGCCCCGACACAAACAAAGACACAAACAAAAACACACAGGCACAAACAATTAGACATGGACAATCATATGCACATGCACACGCACGCACACATGCACACACGCGCACGCACGCACGCACGCACGCACGCACGCACGCACGCACACACACACACACACACACACACACACACACACACACACACCACCTACTCATAAAAGAATCTGCCACATTAGCACTCTAATGGCTCTGACCCACAGACACATAAAAAAGAAAGAATGCATTTCTTGTCTAAGTGCTGAGGAGCCTTGTCGTCTCAAGAGTACGTTCCACAATTTCAGAAATCCCAAAACTTTGCCAGATATGAACGGCGACCAGTTTTTCTTGTCTCATCCACTGGTGTCAAGTTGAGGTCAAAAAATTCCTGTATCTGTGTGTGTGTGTGTGTGTGTGTGTGTGTGTGTGTGTGTGTGTGTGTGTGTGTGTTTGTGTAAGTGTGTAAGTGTGTAAGTGTGTGTGTTTGCACGTGCGTGTGTACGTGCATTCGTACATGAAAGTGTGCATGCGTGCTGTGTTTGTACGTTGTGTGTATGTCTGTGTATGTGTGCATGTTTGTGAGTATCTTGTTGCTTTTATGGGTCACAGACTTTGTAACTTGGGAAGCCTTTTCGACTCAGGCCATCTATGTTTATGGTTGCCATCAGGAGACAGAAGAATGTCCATGAAAATAATATAGTGTCCGGGTGTCCATGGCAACCATGAGGAGACAGGTGTTCACTGTTTGCTCGCAATCCATGGCTGGCCGGCCACCATCTTTTGTTTACACAGCAGTGATACTGTGGCCATGTGTGGTGTGGTGGTGGCATACATTAGTTGACAGAGTGCGACAAAGGGGACTAGGAGAGCAGGGGCCCAGAATTGGATCCTCATTACATTGTATGTATTGGGATTGGGGCCCTTTCAGATGTCTTTGTCCCGGGCCCAGCCAAAGCTGTCAGCAGCCCTGGTGGTGGCCTCCATTAGCTGCATGGCTATATTGCTTCCTCTTCCTTCTCCTGCATTATCTTTTGTTTGCCCATTCTGTGAAGATAATGTTTTTTTATGAGGAAAAACGTAAGACTGTTCAAACACTAAAATGTACAGCAAGCAGGCAATTATACAAGGGAAGAGTAGATGGGTATTAGATTCAGTGGTTTAACAGGTCGTCAAAGAGGATTTATATTGCAGTGCATTAGGATATTTCAATATAGGCCCTACATATGAGACACTCATTATGCTGTATTTTAAAATATGTAGTAATATAGCAAATATAGTTGACCAACCACTTGCAATATACTGAATCATAAACATCCAAATACAGGATGACACATTTCCTCTTATAGGCCTATTTTTGTTTTTAGTAAGGAATCCCTGTCATTACAAACAAACATTTGTAATGTCATGTAAATCATTGGCTGTTCAGGAGCCCTGGCCCCTGCAGTCACATCTTGAGGTAAGGGAACTGTCCGTGACCCACCTGTCATTGTCATGAAATCATAACAACAACTTCCCACAGTTGGTGGCATATAGGTTAATAAGTTACCCATTAACATGAGCTCCATTATGTTATATATTGACTCGGGTCCAAACAGAATACATACACTTGTTTATTGTAGTACAAGTAGGTCAGTGGAGACCTACGTTTATTCAGTCAGTATATGAAGAGTTCAGATGCAAATCCCCCTATGTGCCTTTTCAGAAATTAATCTTAATTCATTTTTATTTAATACAAAGCTATCAAAATTGCATATTTTTTATTTTATTTATGTAATATAACTATTTATATGTATTATCAAGTACATAAATTTAAACCAAATCAACAACCGGGTTCTCTAAAAATATAGAAGTGCAGGTCTTCAGAAATGGAGTTAGGGGGTTTTGCATCTGAACTCTTCATATGTACATCTTAGCTAAAACTAAATGCTGTTCATAGGAAGTAAAACGTAGGCTACTTGAACACTTGTTTATGCACGATTGTTATGGCAGGTATAACCATGGGAACAAAAAAGTAATTTTTTTCTCTTCATTTACTTTCTACTTGCACAACAAGGCACATTCTGTTCCAATCATGCTCATACATCTTTTGATGAATGTTAAAATTAACTTCACATTAATAACATTAAAGTCTATGACCTTTGCAAACAGTGCAATATCTAAAAACATGACTCAGTGTAAGTCTCATTAAGCCCTAAGCCCTCACATTAGCATATGGGGGCTTGTTTACTAACGAGCTTTAATTATCGGCAACTAGATGATGATGGATCACTGCAGCCCGTAGTGTTGGCCTACTTCCTGCTTTTCCTCCCCTTCCTTCATATATTGCATAACAGTGACCAGCAAAGCATGAAGAAAACAACTGGATTGACTAGAAATTAGGATATGATGTAACATTTCGAACTTCTAAGGCTACACATTACTGCCATACTATTACAAAATGTTTTCTAGGTTGTATTCTTTTCACTGTCTCTGCGATAAAGTTATAATGTCATAACACAACCAACATGACAACTGCTCTGAGTGTTCATCATTTTGGACTCTGCTTTGCCCTGCCATGGAGCCATCAGCTGGGATGATACAACAGACGGACGTTTCATACATAGAGTCTCCATTTGTGCAGCTGCCCAGCCAACAGGCTGGCATCATGCAAAGGCGTTTTTATTTCATGCCAGTGCATTCCACATTGAGGTGCGACGCCTTTGCAGGTAAAGTCGTGGTCCTCCATGCCGCGTGAAAGCACTTCTGTCTAGGGCTGTAACGATATTGTATCGAAACGAGAAATCGTGATACACAGAGTCACAATACTGTATCGCGATACAAGCAGGCAGTATCGTGATACGCCCTTTTAAAGTTTTTCTACCCATCAGTCCAGAAAACAACCACATGATATGAAGTGATGCTGCTTCCAAGCTTCAAATCATCATTAGCATTAAATTTCAACTTTTAAAAATTATTAGTAGCCTCTTGTAACTTATTACAGCAATTAACTATCAGTTTTTATTCATAATTTTATTTATATTATATATTTATATAATGTTGGCAAATGTGAAATCGTGAGGTGTATCGAGCCGTAGGTCATAAATCATGATACGAACCGAATCGTGAGTTGAGCGTATCGTTACAGCCCTACTTCTGTCACGTGACGAGGTTTGCACAGTTTTCCTGCCATGTCTGCGAAATTCCTGTTGTTGCCGTGTCAAATTTCTAATGCTAAACGCGAAAATGGTCTGATGTGTCCGGACCAAAACCATGCCTAACCTTAGCCAAGTCAGTAAAGCAACGTTTATGCTGCTTCACTTTTGCCGAGAACATACAAGCAAGGGAAATAAGCAAGGGAAATTGTGAAATTTTGTGCCAAAAGTGTGCCCTGACCAAAGCCATGCCTAAACTTAACCTGTCACAGCAGGCATTGTGGAGCACAGATTAACATGCAAAGACGTGATGCACAAACGCGACAGATGTGGCGTGTAATCTTAACGCTCTGGCGTGAAGACATGTTGCCAGCCACGTATAACCAAGCGCTATGTAGCACAAACAAGGAGATGATTCTCGTTGGCCAGCCAGCCAGACTGTGGAGTGATTGTGGCATCACTGGGAGAGAGTGGGCAGACTGTAGGCTGGACTGTGGACGACACTCGTTTGTGTGGGGGGTTTGAATGGACAACATATGTTGTTTTGCACTGACCCAAATCCTATCATGTAGAGAATAACAGAAGTAGAAGATTAAATCTGTTGCATTGGACCTATGACTGTCTGCCACCATTACCCTGCCTTTTGCCTTATTGCCTGACCCCCACCCTTATTACTATCCACAGGGCTGATCTGGGGGAGAAATAGGGCCCGGGCACTTTCGGCTTAAATGGGCCCTTCATAATTAGCGGAGCAGAACTGACTTACCGGTGGGCCCTGCTTTTTACATTTCTGAAAATAGGGGCCCACAAGGGTGCGGGGCCCACCAGGAAATGCCCGCTATGCCAGATGGCCAGTCCAAACCGGACTATCCACACTGCCACGATGTGTTGTCTGGCTGAAACACAGCTTCCTCTAATGTGGCAATTTGCTCTTTGACATGGTTAGAAGATTAAATATGTTCGGTAGAAGAGAACGGTATCCTCAGTGCTCCTGCACTTCACAATCAGGTGCATCACGGGAAAGGACTAGTAAGTGCAGATATATATAAAAAAGAAAGTCACCAGAGTATCTT
>NC_085857.1:30681395-30693895 GCF_034702125.1 Engraulis encrasicolus
AAAAGTGAAATTTCAGCAAAAATGTTTTCCCTAAGTGCTGTACACATTTAGGTTACATCCGTGTTCCTTGGGGTCAATTTGACCCCAATTGTTTCAAGTGTATAAAACATAAATGGAACATTCATATTTTGCAAATAAATGTTAAAATCTGTTTAGATAATGTGAAATACATGAAAATAAGCTATTCAGTCATGTTTCTTCTGAACATTTTGCTTTTGTTTGGGCCCTAATAACTAAAAAATGCTAATGATATGGGGGAGGCCTAAAAGTAATTCACGGCAACATTTTGGACATTGGTGGCTAATACAGCATTGACATTTTGACAAAATACACCAACTGAACCTTGTTGTACCCAAAGCACCATCATGGCACCCACCACAGCAACCCCCCCCCCCCCCCATTCCTGTACCCTGGGAGCTACTTTTGCACCCTCCCACTACACACAAACACTAGTATAAGAAGGGTCACATATAGTCAGCATTGCTGTGCATGCTGTTCTGTGCCCAGCATACATAATTATAAGTCGTGGTATATTTGAAGAGAAGCTTTATGATTGTGATCCAAATATTGAAATGGACTGTTCTGATGGTGACAAGCCATTGTACTTCTTTAGATGGAGACGATCTCAAAGTTGTTTGCTATGTTGAGAGATATAATGGTGCTATTATTCTCCTCATTTCAGTATTGTGTTCCAAATTGACATCTTTGTCTGCAGCCTTGGTTATAAACTGGTACTACCTGACATAGAGAAGGCAGGAACAGCAACAGCTGTAACTTTTGTGAAGGACATACACATTGACATCCATACCACAAGTTCTCCAATGGGCATACATAGTGAATAGAAGTAAACATACAAGTTGCTAGCCCTGTTCCTTCAAACATTACCCCACAACCATGACCATGTAATATGTCTACAAGGAGCACATGCAAACATTTTTTCCTTATGTGCACACTAATTCAAGCGTAGAAACGATGTAGAAAACAATGATTTTCTATGTTGTTCCCGAAACTCTTGGTTGGCGATGTATCCATGTTCTTACCTAACTATTATACTTGTGCTATAAATACACATTGAAACATTCAACAAAATGAATGTTGGACTTAAAACACCTTCTGAATGTTTGGAAATATGTCTATTTCTTTTAGGGTCAAATTGACCGATATGGTAATAGATAGATAATATCCTTGATAATCAAATTTGTTTTTTCTTTTCAAATGTTATAAGTTATAGAAATTCATATTTAGGGAGTTTATGGAGCCAATAAAATTTAAATAATATGTGTCCATCTGTTTTTAGACAAATTAATGACATTTTATTGCTATTTTTTCTAATTTTCGCCTAGTCATGGATTAAGTTTTTTGGTGTGTAGGCTATGTGTGGGGGTGCTAGGATATATTGAAAGGACTTTTTATGTCACCAACAGAGCAATAATACATATCTGAGACATAAACATGTGCCAAAGTGTTGTTTCATAGTGATTTTGTAGACATTTAAGTGGCTGGGGTCAAATTGACCCCAAGGATCACAGATGTTCCAAAATTTGAGGGTAACAGGAGGGTTAAGTCTCTCTTCTCTTCTCTTCTCTTCTCTTCTCTTCTCTTCTCTTCTCTCCTCTCCTCTCCTCTCCTCTTCTCTTCTCTTCTCTTCTCTTCTCTTCTCTTCTCTTCTCTTCTCTTCTCTTCTCTTCTCTTCTCTTCTCTTCTCTTCCTTGTCACTTCTCCTTTTCACTGCACTGTTTATCTCGCTATCCATCATACAGCCTCCTAGTCAGTCTACTACCACGCAGCAAAGGCTGCAGACCTAGAAAGACTCTCTGTGCCGTGCGTGTGTCTGTGTACCTGCATGCATGCATGCGTGCATACGTTTGTGCATGTGCTTGTGTCTGTGAGTGTAGAAGTGTGTATGTTTGAGACTTGTTTCCCCTCAACACCCCCCAATAAATCAAGCACAAAGATTTCATCTGTTTACAGCTATGCTCAACAACATATTACAAGATCACAAGCAGATTAAAATAGAGAGAAATAACCGCACTCCCCTTCTGGCAACAGCATGGAACAGGGTGTGATAGGGAGACGACAGGGGTGCCGACAGGGAGGGACAAAGGGGACAGTTGTCCCGGACCCAGGGAGAGAGAGGGGGCCCATAATTGGTTCCTCATTACATTGTATGTATTGGGTTGGGGGGGCCTTCCAGACGACTTTGTCCTGGGCCTGGCCAAAGCTGTCAGTAGCCCTGGGAGATGATGATATGCGTAACAGCAGGAGTTTTGTTATTCGGGACTGTGTTGTGCTGTTGTTTGGGCCTCTTCAGACATATCACCATTATCTTCCAACACTTCGCCTCCAGAGATGGAAATTGCTGGGCGGAAAGATAACATGCGGGAGATATCAGGCGGGAGATATCAGGCTTGCGGAAGAAGGTGATATGTAACATTTGTTTGTACAGGTATAGTGGCTGGTAGACTTCAGGCAGAGAAGCTAGGGCCAGATTAAGATGGTCTGGGGCCCCTAAGATACAGGTTGCTGTGCCCCCCCAGGACAAATTTACATAGACAGCATCCTAATTACATGTTAGTAATTGTGCTGCGATTTTTCACTTTTGACCAACCAGGGCCCCCTGGCTGGAGGGGGCCCCAAGGCAGCAGTCGTATCTAGCCTGTGCATCAATCCGGCCTTCAGCTCAGTAAGGACATATTTGCGATGGGGGTTCAAAGACTTAGTTTTTCCTTTACAATTTTTAGTTGCACCTTGCGTTCATACATCATTGCCATATTCAGGACTGTGTTGTGCTGTTGTTTGGGCTTCAGACATATCACCATTATCTTCCAACACTTCGCCTTCAGAGATGGAAATTGCTGGGCTAAAAGATAACATGCATGACTATAGGTTTGCGGGAGAAGGTGATATGTAACTTTTGTTTGCACAGGTATAGTGGCTGGTAGACTTCAGGCAGAGAAGTCCCCCCCCAGGAGTGTCCTAAAACACGTTAGGAATTGCTCTGTGTACACATAGGACATATTTGCGATGGGGGTTCAAAGCTTTAGCTTTTCCTTACAATTTTTGTTGCGCCATACGTTCATACATCACTGTCAGATTAGGATCAGCACCTGCCAACACCTGTTTTTCATCATGAAAAGTTATATATGTATTTCAAGTTTAGAACTGTTTTTGCCCAGAAATGAACACTGGGAAGGGTAACTCAGGAGGCCCAGAGATGACTATGACTATCAACAAAATCACTTGATTTAGTGGTGCCTCAACAACAAAGTATTACAAGATTACGAGCAGATTACGGAAAAAAAGAAGACAAATAACCATGCTCCCCTTCTGGCAAGAACATGGTGCAAGGTGTGATAAGAATTTGATATGCGCAACAGTTTGATATTCGGGACTGTCCATGTAGCACTGCCAGAGTACAATGAGCATCTACCAGGAAATGACTTCTCCTTACATATGGGTCAAAGACAGGGTTTTGGGGGGCTCAGATGTCAGGTGGCACAACGGCATCTAATGCCCATAAATTAATTAGTAAATGGTGGTATTGATGTGCTAAAAAGCTAAAAAAAAATAAAAAAAAATAAAAAACCCATACAATAGTGGCACTGACTGTCATTGTGCAAACCTTAGGTGTGCTGAAACGTCACCCATATAGCCTACTGTATATATACTGGACCCATATACTATTATCGACATATAATCATACACGTGTAGAATGTGTATGTGGAGCCATGGGATTTTTTTTCCTCTCATTTCACCCGATTTATACTGTACTTGTAGTACTTTATTGCTACTCTTCTATACTCTACCTTTACCATTGGGCAGAGGTTGAAAAAAAAATCTGGATGATTCAGGGAGTCCAGAGAAAGCGACTATGTTTGAGGGGAAGGGTCCCCAATATTACATTCTGTCATTCAGGGGGGGCTCCTGAGTGAAAGAATGTAATTTTGGGACCCTTCCAGTTTTTAGTGGAGACGTGTCCATATGTCACACTGCGAGATAACCATCAGCCATCAATCTGACAGGAGAGCACGTTGTCCTGGGGCTGCGGCCTCTAAAGAGAAGGAGCTGCCATGTGGGCCTCTCTGGTCCTCTAAAGCCACAAACATCCACTCAAGTGAGAGGCAGCAGTGTTGCCAGATGTGTCTGATCAAATCCCGCCCAAAAGGTTTTCAAAAAACGCCAAAATATGCTAAATTCCGTCCAATTTCAACAAATTGCATTGATTTATGGGCACAGAACTACAGAAAAAAACGCCAAATGGCCAATTTTTCCTGTTTTTCCCTGCAGACGGCCATCTCAAGTAGCCCAATTGGGTGGGTAACCGCCCAATCTGGCAACACTGAGAGGCAGACACGTGGAGTTAAGTGAAAAGGGAAGTTATGTGGTGGACCATCAATTTCACCTGTCTACAAGAAGGCCGCCTCTGTCTTTGCCTGGTTGACTTCCCTGGTCTGTCTCTCTGTCTCTTTCTCACCCCCTGCCTGCATTATAAGGCTCATGATGAGGGGGCATTATCAAGGGGGCATTATGAAGGGTCCTGGGGAAGGGTGACGGAATGAGTTTTAAAGTGGTGTTGCATTTTTTTTTCTTCATTCTGTATTTCTTAACAATGTTACTGCTGCTGCACGCCACTCATTTGTCTGCAGTAAAAGTTGAGAGAACCCCATTTAGGGAGCCCAAAAGTAGGGATGCAAATGCACCACTGCATCCCCCTTTCCGCCTCCGATGGTCCCGGGGGCGTTATAATACAGTGTAATATGGTATATTGGAATGCCGTGTTATTCATGCCTGCCTTTATTCGCTCGAGTGCAGTGGTTTAGTCCAAAGCCTGGTAGAGGTCACGTCAGGCAAGGCAACTAAACATTCGGGTTTATTTATAGCAGAGGATTTAGAGTGACAGTGATTTGCATTTGTCACTGGTGATCACACTGCATAGCACAGCTAAACAGCGAGAGCACAGCAGACACAGTTCACGCAGCAAAATTAAGCCTCTGCATTTAACTTTGGCCTAGTGCATGACTTATGATATTTTAAATATTAAAAAGTCCTTGTGTATATGAAGAGCTCTTTTCCAAAACGCTATATCCATCATTTTTGACTTTTTGCATTTTAATATTGGAATTGACTGTTGAGAAGTCGTGTGTCATCTATATGTGAATTTTTGCCATTCAAATGTTTTGAGAACATACTTTTTAAACCTCTATAAAATGCGTTTTGCAATGCAATTCAATGGAATTCTCAATACAAAAATGTTGATTTCCCAACATTCTATACAATGTATATATCTCATTTTGGAAAAGAGCTCTTCATATGTAACATTTACAGTTTATCATTCACACAAGATATAAGTGTAAAATTTGCCACTGAGCCTTTACCTGCCCCTATCTACATTTGTGACCTCATGTAGACAGTGGATTTGATTGGTTATCATCACCAGACCTAATCACAAGTCAGATACAGTGCGGATACCTGCCGACTGTACTGCAAATCCTGTGTTTCCCAACCTTTTCTGTCTCGCGTACCACCTAAGCCTCTAGTTGTGCCATGAGTACCCCTTAATTCATGTTTTATATCGCTTTCTCTGTCCTGATGTGACTGTTCAATACATTTGTTATAATTAAAAACATTTTTCCAAGTACCCCCTGCAGTGTGCTCGCGTACCCCTAGTGGTACACGTACCCCTGGTTGGGAAACACTGACTGTAGGGGTGTGTGTGGTTTACGATTGATGACGGCTGTTTATTGGGCGTTACAAATGTGTAACATTTGGCATACATAGCCATAGCCATTGTGTCAGTTGTATATTCAAACAAACTGCAGTCATCACTTTTCCACGCCTCCCTGCTCTCTGATTGGAGAGAGACAGGGACCGTGATCTAGTACCCTGGCAGAGGGTAGACTCCATGCTGTCTTTCAGATCGGAACAATTGTGCAAAGCACTGGAATTTCCCAGGATTCCCGTGGATTGCAATTCGGTCAGAAAAGACAGATCCTCATATGCTAGCTCAGTGATGTTGGTGACCTACCGTATATTACATATTAAGCACAGGTATATTCAACAAGGATACAATACATCATTGGCAGGCTCACCGACGTCACGGTGTCTGGAGATTTTTATTCATTTGCATTCATTAGTGTGGTAATGATATCTCTTGTCGGTGGGATTGGAACGGCACAAGAAGCAAAATGTTTGTGGCAATGTTCCCCAACATTACCTCACAAAGAGAAAATAAACCCTCTGGAGATAAACATGTACTTGTATGTGTACCATCTAAAGATTTTGGCTCCGCACATAGTCTGGCAAAACCCTCCTGGTTCGGTTTGCTCACTGTTTAGCCAATCAGCAAGAATTCACCCACGAAGTCCGTTACTGATTGTTAAATGTAACGCTATTCACACTTTTGTCTTCTTATTTGTCTGCTTTTGCAACACCATATCGTAACAGTCATGCTAATAAAGCAAAATTTGATTTTTTTTATCTGAATTTGGAACTCCAATGAATTTAAATGGCAGAGTAAGCTCAGACCATCTCCCACCTTCCATTGTTTCGCCCAGGCTAGGTAGAGACGAGCAAACAGACAGACAAAGCAGAGTTTTTGTTGTATGAATCAGAATGTTTGTCTATCTGAGATTAAATTTGTGTGCACGTGCATGTGTATGTTTGTATGTGTGTGTGTGTATGGCTATGACTATGCAGCATACTTATGTTGTCATTTTCTCTTTGTCCCTTCTAGGCAGGTTTTGTTTGAGTTTTCAGTTGCATTTTTTTCCAGCAATGTGATTTGTGTCTGCTCTGCATTGATGCATACTGTACATACTTTGCTTGCCTTCACTCTGTTCACACCACACATCCCCTCTCTCTCCCTGCTCCCCCCCCTCTCTCTCCCCCCTCTCTCTCTCTGCATCTGAGAGGGGGGGGGGGCAAGAAAGAGGGAGAGAGAGAGAGCAAGACAGTGGGAGAGAGAGAGAGAGAGACAGAGAGAGAGCGAGAGGGAGGAGAGAAGAGAGAGACAGAGAGAGAGAGAGAAAGAGAGAGTGAGAGAGTGAGAGGGAGAGAGAGAGAGAGAGAGAGAGAGAAAGAGATAAAGAGAGAGAGAGAGAGTGAGAGAGTGTGTGTAATCTGTGTGGGCTGACTGAGCGCATGTGAGAACAGGATTACATTATTATTATTTGGGGAGTTCTGATCCAGCTCTGCCATCTGCCACAGGGTAGGTTGGGACATGTCAGTCACCCACAACACAGAGGGGAACACAGAGAGATGGAGGGAGAGAGAGAGAGAGAGAGAGAGGGAGAGAGAGAGAGAGAGAGAGAGAGAGAGAGAGAGAGAGAGGAGAGAGAGAGAGGAGAGAGAGAGAGAGAGAGAGAGAGAGAGAGAGAGAGAGAGAGAGAGAGGGGCATAGAAACTTAAATCCACAATTTTTCTCACACAGACACACAGACATGCGTGTACACTCACACACAAACACAAACGCACACACGCACGAACCCTTGCACGCACAAACACAGACAAACACTCACGAACCGCACACACAATTCTATCTAGGGGTAGAGGTTTTGCAAAAAGGAGAGATATAGAGTTGTTGAGAGAGAGAGAGATAGAGATGGAGTCAGAGATGGATGTAAAGATAAGGAGAGGAAAAGATAGAGAATATGATGTTCATGTTCTGATCATGGTTTATGTGTGTGCGTGCGTGCTTATTCGTGTGCACATATGTGTATGCACGCAAGCGTTAGTCCATTTGTGTGTGTGTGTGTGTGCGTGCGTGTGTCTGTGTGTGTGTGTGTGTGTGTGTGTGTGTGTGTGTGTGGGTGTGGGTGTGCGTGTGCGTGTGCGTGTGCGTGTGCGTGTGCGTGTGCGCGCGCAGTCATGCATATGTGCATGTGTGTGTGTGTGTGTGTGTGTATTCTTGTGCATGTAGCATGTGGATGCATGTAAGCATTAGATTAGTGGATGTGTGTGTGTGTGCGTGCGTGTGTTAACATTATGAGTGTCCACATTGATTCTTCATCATTATGAAAGCTGTGACTAAATAGCATGTCTGTCCAAGTTGTCCCCTTGGGCAGTTCAGCCTCATGTAAAGGAGCCCCTAACCTCTTCTTGCCCTCAACATACCCACACACTAACATACAGTGAGTATTTGATCCCTTGCTGATTTTGTTGGTTTGCCTACTAACAAAGACATGATCAGTCAATAAATGTTATGATAATATGTATTCTAATATGGAGAGACAGAATATCAAAAAGAAAATCCAGAAATTACCTGAAGAGAATATATATTAATTTATTTCCATTTCATCGAGCAAAATAAGTATTTGATCCCCTGCCAACTGGTTACAGTTCCGGGCCCACAGACCAGATGGGCACTTCTGATCAACTTGTCATCTGAATTAAAGACACCTGTACATACTAACATGCATAAAAGACACATTGAATCAGCAGAATCAGTCCATAGTATGAGTGAATCAGTCACACTCCAACCTCACCAGCATGGGAAAGACCAACGAGTGGTCAAATGATATCAGGGACACGATTTTAGACCTGAACAAAGATTAAATGGGCTGCAAAGCCACAAGAAAGAGACTGGGTATTAATGACCCAGCTGTTGATGCATTTCTTCCAAAATGTGAGGAATACAAAATGACTATCCATCAGCCTGTCTGGGGTTCTATACAAGATTTTACCTTTTGTAGGGATTTGATAATCATGAGAACAGAAATAAATCACCCTAGAGCTGTACAGGATGAACTAGGCAATGATATCAAAGCTACTGGGACCAAAATCACTGAGAAAACTACTGGTAGCACTTAATGCCACAGAGGTTTAAAATCCTGTAGTGCACACATGGTACCTCTAATTCAGAAGGAACCTGCGCAGTCACACTTGAGGTTTGCCAACGGACATCAGACTGGTTTAGGATATGATAAGGAGGTGCTGTAGTCAGATGAAACCAAAATCAAGCTGTTTGGCATTATCACAATTCAATGTGTTTTTGAGCAAGAGTACTGCTGTCTATGATCCCAAGAACACCCTCCTCACCATCATGCATGAAAGTGGTATCATTATGGTTTCAGGGTGTTTGTCTGGCCAAGGCACAGGACAACTTCACATCGTCAATGAATGGATGGAGACAGACATGTAATGTGCAATTTACTGTCAATGTGTGCAATCCTGAGTGCAAACGTCCTTCCCTCCACCACTACACTGAAGGGTGGGCCATTTTTGGATCTCCCAACATGACAATAATACACAACATACAGTCAAAGCAACGAAGGAGTGGCTCAATAAGAAGCATATTAAAGTCGTGAAGTGGCCTAGACAGTCTCCAAATATTAACCCTATAGTAATTCTATGGAGAGAACTGAACCTCCCATTTGCCAAGCTACAGCCACAAACTATTCATGTTTTAGAGATAATGTGCAAAGAAAAATGGGCAAAAATAGTTTCTACTATATGCACAAACATTGTCATTAACTAAAAGAAGCATCTAACCTCAGTGCTAGAAAACTAGGGCTTTGCCACAAAGCACTTTATCTTCTTTAGCTAGAGGGGTCAAATAATTATTAGCCTGAATTAAATACAAATAAATTAAAATATATTATTTTAAGCTATTTTCTGGAATTTCTTTTTGATATTCTGTCTCTCCATGTTTGAATACATATTATCATAAATTTATAGACTGATCATGTCTTTATTAGTGGGCAAACGGGATCAAATACATATTGGACTCACTGTACATGTGGACTCACTGTACATGTGCACGCATGCACACACACACACGCACACACACACACACACTCACACACACACACACACAAACACACACACACACACACACACACACACACACACACACACACACACACACACACACACACACACACACACACACACACACACACACACACACACACACACACACACACACACACCAGATTTCCAAAGCCAAACTCCCTTGCCTTGTTCCCAAGGCTCGTGTTGCATCACGTGTGAACTGAACTGACTCTTTACAATCCTGGGGTGCGATTCTCAAAGTGCGAAGTAGCTAGTTTGTTAGCAATGTTGCATAGTAAATACTATAAAAGTTGCTAACTCTTGTGTCTCGAACGTTAGCACACAAAGTAACTACTGCTTGGAGTAATGTGCACTCTGAAGTAGTGGTGACTTTGAAAGTGAGGTGCCTCCTATCCGTATCTGGACAGTGAAGTTGAAGTACAGCTGGAGTAGATCCATTGAGTCCAGACATCACCTCAGCCACCCCAAGTAACACACAGCGCTAGTCTACTTCAGAGCGTGACTCCACCCATTAGCTAAACTTGTAGTACATATTTGACCACAAATGTGTCAATATCTTTTAATCCTGTGGTGCAAAAGCGATGAAAATCAATCGACATGCACACAAAGTGATGATACAGCTGTGAGAGTGTTCAGAACACAAATTCACGTCATGTCATTTGTTCGTGAAAAAAAACCGTCATATCCTTGGAATCTGATGAATCCCACACTAATAATATACTTTTAGCTGTACGCCGATTGAATTGCGTCTCATTTCGATGTGTAATTTGTGAAATATTTAGATAAGAAAGTATTGGTTTCTCCCGGAAATGCGCTGGATTACGTGTCAAGTATTTAAATTTTTTTGGCGCGAATTTCATTTCATAGCCTAGGGGTATTTACGCTTGCCTATCAATGGGAAGACGCGAGCCACGCGGGTTCGAAACCAGTGTGCAGCATGTTGACAACAACTCGTGAAATCGTGTTTTGGACCCTACAGTGTAACACATTTTCCCTTGGCTGCACGTGTGTGTTGGTAATGCACAACATAAATTATCTATTTCTGCCAGATATTTCCAAAATTGTGGCACTGTAACCATGTGGATTCGAACCGGTGTGGCTTCTGTTTTCCCATTGGGATGCAAGCGTGAATACCACTAGGCTATGGAATGAAATCTGCGCGTAAATATCTCAGGGATATGACACTTTAACAGACGATTTTCTGGGAGTAACCACAACTTTATTGTCCAAATATTTTACAAATTACACCTCGGAATGAAACGAAATCCAATCGGCATGCAGATAATACTGCATTATTGGTGCGGATGGTGTCAGATTGTAATGCCACGGCCGTGTTTTTTCACAAAGAAATTACAAGGTGTGTTGTGGAGGAAACAGCGGAGTCACGGTGTCGTGACATCCAATCAAATGTGCTGGTGGTGGTTGTACATTATTGCTTTCTACTTCACGCACTGAATTTAGGAGGAAACAGCTGAATCATGACTCAGCAATCATGCATTTCTCTTGTTGCGTCTTTGGTCACGCACTGCAATGCCAAGAAAGTAAGTAGCGGTGTGGACTCAGGAAAGCAGCCGCACTACTTTTGGCTTACTGTGGGAATAGTAAGGTTTCGAGAAATGCACGGATTTCGCCTTGAAGTAAGTAGATAACTACAAAGTACGTCTGTAGTTCAAAGCTAACATTGCGGGAACGCACCCCAGGGATGGTTTTCTCAAAAGTGTAGTTGTTAGCCAGTTAGCAACTTGAGTAGTTGCCTATGGGAAATTGTATTGCAAACAATAAAGTAGCTACTGTAGTTAGCAACTATGGTTTTGAGAAATGCACCCCAGTTTTTAGTTCCACTATACACTCCAATATCCCTCCTCCTCTGATTGAACCTTTATTCTTTGATTAAATCCTATCCCATTACACAGTTAGGATCATGTTTTACACCACAGTCTGATCTCACAGAATTCCGTGAAATGAACACAGACCCTTGAGGCACGAAATATGTGGCAGTTTCTCGAATTTTGTTAAAATTGTGTGTTGGCTTTACAGAAGTGTTTTTGGTGATGGACTCACAAATGTGCTTTCTCTATGTTAAATCTATCATTACAGAAATGACAAACCAGTGCAGAAATAGTCAACCTGTTCCAGTCGGTTGATACCAAATTCTGATGCTGAACAAAAGAATGCACCAATTTAAGTCGTGCCCAGACCAAAACAATCCCTGACCCTAACCTGTCAGTAAGAAATGTTTTATTGAGAAAAAATTATGAAATTAGAAAGTCCCGAGAGAACACAAGTTGGAACATAAGACTGTGGGAACACAGAGTTGTGGGAATATAGAGACAGCAGTTCTGTGCGCCTAGAAAACACTTCTGTGACCCAATCATAGAAGTTTGGCAAAATCTGTGAAATTGCTAGCCAGGCCATGCCCTCCTAGTGACGCAACACCTTCGGCGATGGTTCTAGTCAGGCCAAGAGCAATGTAAATATTGTTTCAGATCTCCTGAAAAATCGGGAACCCCACCCACTCAAACCAATCAACCAGTAAACCAAGGGAGGCGGGTCAACAATGCTGTTTGGGAAATGTTAATTGGTATGTTCTTGGTCAGACCAAGTTGTTATGGCTATGAAATTGCCACAGATTTTGTGTCCCAATGGTCCATATTCATATCACGGAATTCTGCTAGATCAAGTTGCACATTAAGATGTCAATCATCCTT
>NC_085857.1:30706395-30708895 GCF_034702125.1 Engraulis encrasicolus
GGAAGTCGAACACGGGTCGCCGGTGTAGCAGTGCAGTGCCCAGCTGATTGAGCCACGGCAGGGCCTGCCCATGTACATCCTATTCCCTCTCCCTTTTTCTCTGCACTTCTCTGTCATTATCTTTGTCTCTTTTCTCTCCTTCTCTCTATTTCGCTCTTGCCTGTCTCCCTTGTCCCTTTCTCTCCTCTTCTCTCTTCTTTGTCTTCCCCGCACCCAGTCTCCCCTGGTGGCCAGGAAGCCCCTCGTGAGTTGTGAGTTATAATCTCTCTCTCTCTCTCTCTCTCTCTCTCTCTCTCTCTCTCTCTCTCTCTCTCTCTCTCTCTCTCTCTCTCTCTCTTCCTCTCCTCTCTCTCTCTTCCTCTCTCTCTCTCTCTCTTCCTCTCTGTCTCTCTCAGACTGTCTGCAATATCTCTCTCTCTCTCTCTCTCTCTCTCTCTCTCTCTCTCTCTCTCTCTCTCTCTCTCTCTCTCTCTCTGTCTCTCTCCCCCCATCTGGGTTTTATTAAAGCTGAACGACAGATCTCATTATCACTCTCCTCCTTTCCCTCATCCCTCACAATCTTCATCTTTTTAGAGCCCACACGCACACGCACCCAGACACAGACACACACACACACACACACTCTACCATGTGCACACACTCACACACACGCATGCTTGCGTGCACACACACACACATGCACGGATGCACTATCATGCGTGTGCAGACACACACACACACACACACACACACACACACACACACACACACACACACACACACACACACACACACACACACACACACACACACACACACACACACACACACACACACACACACACACACACAGACACACACACACACAAACACGGAGATGGTGTACCCTCTGCTCTCTCCAAGTACTATTACACAAGATCCATAAGCTTTTTCACTGCCCCATAAAGCCTGTGATTAAATGTAGGTTATTAGACACGGTTATCATGAGAGAAAGAAGGAGACCGAGAGAGAGAGAGAGAGAGAGAGAAGTTAATCTCCTGTGCCATACCTTTTTGTATGAATGCTGGGGCAATATCAATAAAGCAGACTGAGTGGAGAGAGAGAGAGAGAGAGAGAGAGAGAGAGAGAGAGAGAGAGAGAGAGAGAGTGAGAGAGAGAGAGAGAGAGAGAGAGAGAGAGAGAGAGAGAGAGAGAGAGAGAGAGAGAGACTGTTTGTGTGTGTGTGTCGGGTGAGGCTGGGGTAATATCAATAAAGCAAGGTGAGCCAAGGAATGGAGAGAGAGAGAGGGGGAGAGAAAAAAGTGCAAAGAAAGTGCTTTGTTGTCTTCATGAATTCAGTAATCTAACTGCTTGGTGGAAGAAACTACTTTGGACTCTGGTAGTGTGAGACTTCAGGCTTCTGTACCGTTTCCCAGATGGTAAACAGTTCATGGTTGGGGTGACTAGGATCAGCCAAGATCTTTTTTGCCTTCCTGATGCTCCTTCCCTCGAACAGCTCCAGTATGGAGGGTAAGTCACAGCCGCATATGTACTGAGCTGTACGCACAACCCTCTGAAGAGCTCTCCTGTTGGCTTGAGAGCAGTTCCCATACCATGCAATAATGGTCCCCGTCAGAATGCTCTCAATGGTGCCTCTGTAAAACGACCTCAGGATCTTGGGTCTCATCCCAAACTTTCTCAATCGTCTGAGGTGGTACAGATGTTGCTGGCTTTTTTAACAATGCGCTGTGTGTGACTGTCCCAGGTCCTCTGAGATGGTAACGCCAAGGAATTTAAAGTCTCTCACCCTCTCCACTGTCTCACCGTTGATGTTAATGGTTTCAAACTGGTGTTCTTTCCTCCTGAAGTCAACTATTAATTCTTTTGTCTTGGACACATTCAGAGACAAGTTGATTCCTCTACATCCAAACCATGAATATGTCTAGCTTATGTATTTCCACTGATGAATGAGAGAGAGAGAGAGAAATGGAGAGTTTCCGTGTGTGGCGAGTTGGGGGGTGGGTGGGGGGGTGGTGTTGGGCTGGACCTCACCTGGATACCTGAAGGGCAGCCCAAGGTCATAGACATCCACAAAAGGCCAAAGGAATTTCATTCTGTATCCTTTGGAGTTGATCTGATACAAAATGGTGAAAGATTTTTTCCAAGGAAAAGGTTAGCCAGCTGCTTTTAGAGAACCATGCGATGCCATGCTCCCGACCTGGGTTCGATTTCTGGCCTGGGTCATTTGCAGTCCCCTCCCTGTCTCTCTCCCCATTCGCTTCCTGTCCACCGCTCACTCTGTCCTATCATCATTAAAGTCATAAAAGACGAAAACAAATATTTAAAAAATAAAATGTGACAATTTGGAGAATGTTGTGGTTTTTTTGCAAAATAATGTTCCACGGCAGAACGTTACACTACTGGTTTGGTTGTCTTGGAGATTCTACATAAGCAATTATCAAAGACGGACAATTGCCTTTTAGAAATGTTAGCATTATGGGGAGCAGTAATAAGCAGAGTACAAAGGGAGGGCATTGTTGCA
>NC_085857.1:30718895-30728895 GCF_034702125.1 Engraulis encrasicolus
CCCCGCCACTATTATCGTAGTGGAGTAGCACGCAAAATGGCTTTCTAGTTTCTAGTGCTTTCTAGTAGCATAATGTCTAGTAAATCTGCGTGAATGTAGACTTGAGGAGAGCGCGAGACTCGAGAGGCGTCTATTTTTCTCGACATAGAGCTAGTTCTGATGTACCACCCCTGCGTTTTGCTTAATCCCTTGGCTGCCATACTGCACCGTAGCGTTGCAAATGACAAATGACAAAATATCACGATATATGAATTTTTATATTGATATCACGATATATGATGAATATTGATATCGCGATATAAATACGATATATTGCACAGCCCTACTGTACAGTACTACTTTAATATTAATTCACAGGAAAAGTTTATATATTTATTAACCATACAGATGATTGAGGAGAATCAAAGAAAACTTTCTGACGCCAGCCCCAACTAATTGACAAAGGAATCCCATCCTACAAAGCAAACCAATAAAAAGACGCTACAGGATCTTCCCCGTATTCACGCAGTTACGCCAGCACTAGTGCTCTGCTCACTAACAGCTGATTTGTATACACCATTAAGGCAGTATCATAAGCTTGTCTTTGCTTGAGGTCTTTGTGTGTTTAACATAGGCCTTCAATATTTCAGCTCCTGCCTTTGATGACAGCCTAGAAGGGGAGGATGAAGAAGTCCTGTGTCCCGGGCCCGAGGAAAGAGGGGGGCCAGAATTGGAT
Source organism: Engraulis encrasicolus (assembly GCF_034702125.1). Taxonomy (NCBI): domain Eukaryota; kingdom Metazoa; phylum Chordata; class Actinopteri; order Clupeiformes; family Engraulidae; genus Engraulis; species Engraulis encrasicolus. The sequence goes on from NC_085857.1 coordinate 30,719,611, forward strand.
ACTCGTTATATTGTATTTATGGCATTCGTGCGTGCCTGTTTGTGTGTGCCTGTCTGCTTGCCTCCATTGAGTGTAGTATATGTACTTATATGCGTGTGATAATATCGCCCATCCATCAAGCTACCCAGAGGGGAGACTTAATGTACAGTAAATTCCCCTAACTCCACTGAGCAACGAAGAAACACACACACCAAGACAGAGAGACACACACAGGCACGCGCACACACACACACACACACACACACACACACACACACACACACACACACACACACACACACACACACACACACACACACACACACACACACACACACACACACACGCACACACCTACTCACACAACTTTAAACCAGTATGGCAGATTCATCTCGACACAAGCTGCATAATGTAATTGGCTGTAGCGTCAGCCAGACTAGACTATATCTGCTTTACTGAAGTGTGTTATGCAAGGCTTCGTTTCACTTTGGGGTAGTGTTGTAACGGTTTCAAATGAACCAAGTCTTTTAAACGGATCCTCGATGTGAACGATGGGAACTGATTCACATCTGAGGAGCCACGATTTTAAAAAAAAACGTTTTGTTAATTTTCAGTCTTTGACCTTCACATGACGACTCCCATTTAATGAAAAAAAATAAAAAAAAATAAAAAAATAAAGAAATAAATAGATAGATAAATGAATGAATGAATGAATGAATGAATGAATGACTGAATGAATGAATGATGAATGAATGAATGAATGAATGAATGAATGAATGAACGAATGAACGAATGAACGAATGAATGGATGAATGAATGAATGAATGAATGAATGAATGAATGAATGAATGAATACATAAATACATAAATACATAAATAAATACCACGATTTGGATCCCATCAAAGGACCCTAAATCCCACCTCTACTTTTGGGTACCTCCACAGCATCCCATCCATATAAAGATGTTATGTGACTATGTATCAGGATGTAAAAAGCACGTAGAGTACAAAGTACCAACTATATAGTGGTAGTTCATCTATTTTCATCATTATGTACAGTATTTTTTGTATTGATAATTTAAAAAATCCACCTTATTTTAGTTGGGACCATCTGTCTGCATGTCTGTATGTCTGTCTGTTTGTCTGTCAGAGCGTCAGTTTGAATAGCTAAAGAGATGCAATTGATATGCCAAGTTCTCTCCTTTATCATTCTATTTCCTGTCTCTCTGTATGTCTTTCTATCCTGCCTTACAGTCGTCCATGCACACATCCAGCCACACAGCACATCCATCCATCCATCCATCCACCTTTGGCCTGTACGCCTGTCGACCAATCTGTTTTTCCATCCTTCTGTCCGTGATTCTCTTCGTCTGTCCTCTATCTGCGTGCCAATCTGTCCGTCTGTCTGACACAGTTGCAATGAGCAGCATAGTTGAAATATCTACTCTGGCCACCATCCTACCTTTAGATGGATTAACCCCGTACCATGGGAGGCACGCTGTAATAGTCATTGAAAGGTTAATTACCATAGTACTGCTGTAATAGTCATTGAAAGGTTAATTACCACAGTACTACCCTACTATGACATAACACAGGGCCTTTAGTAATGCACTACGACTCGGTCATTGCCATTCTGGTAACAGCAAATTTATAACACCGTGTTTTAATGGTTAAAGCATAAACCACCTGGAAGACTGATTGACCTTACAAGGAAGAAAAGAACCCAAGTGGCACATCCACTACACAGTAAAAAAAAAAAAACTCAACACTTAGAGAGTACTATGGGACTAAATACATTCTAGAAAGTGTTAAATCAACTATTTAAGTGATGAATTAACATCCACTACACAGTAAACAAAGTGTGTTACTATAACTCAACACTTAGAGAGAACTATGGGACAAAATGCAGTCCATAAAGTGTTAAATCAACTCTCTAAGTGTTATTAGCACTGTATTTTTTTTTTTACTGTGTAGTGCCCAGTCAACCACAGTCTTTACTCATCATGGCTTGCCACTTACTGTACCGTGTGGATGGAGTGTTGACGTGGAACATTGCCTTGGCGACATCTCCTAGGAGACCACACACACGCATGCATGACCGACCACACACACACACACACACACACACACACACACACACACACACACACACACACACACACACACACACACACACACACACACACACACAACTATATACGCACCCATTTCTCTCTCTCTCTCTCTCTCTCTCTCTCTCTCTCTCTCTCTCTCTCTCTCTCTCTCTCTCTCTCTCTGTCTCTCCCTCTCTCTCTCTCTCTTTCTTTCTTTCTCTCTCTGCCTCTCTCTCTCTCTCCCCCCTAGGTGACCACACGCTCACATACATCCACTTCAGGTTGAGGTGGGTCAGCCTTGCTCAAGATGTGTGAGAAATAGGATCCATTCATGCGCAGATGGTTGGCGGAGAGGGAGGGAGGCAGCCTTTTGAGACCGCTCTCAAGCAGTGGTGTAGTCTACGTAGAACGCGGGTATACGGAGTATACCCACTTCTAAATTTCAGGGATTTCAGTATACCCACTTAAAATTGATTGATCCATTGTTTTGAATAGCACAAATATACAGTATACCCACTTCAAAAAAAATACTCAAATATACAGTATACCCACCATAAAAAAGTAGACTACACCACTGCTCTCAAGGATGGAAGACAGTTACACACAATTCATGTGAATGAGAGACAGCATGTTGTGTAGAGATACATACGTATGTACAACACATTGCCTTTCATGGAATTAGTGAGGATGTTAGGTAAGGGAAACAAAACAGCATACGAATAGGGGAACAACTGAACATAACCTTTTATGGAATCATCAGTGTTGCCAGATGTACGATAATCAATAATAAATGTACAATATTTGTACCATAATTTTGTCCATTTTGTCTTGTGTACGATCAAAATAACACAATGTACGATAACTTCAGAGTTGTCATTCAGTTAATTTAGATGCCTTGTAACAACAATTTGGGTATACGATACTTTCTTGGCAGAAAGCCCCCGAAAATTATATTTTTTAGGTTTTGGTACGATCAGCATTTACCATCTGGCAAGCCTCATCTAAGACATTAGGCTAGGTTAGATTTGGTTTGGATATGTAGAGATACACATCTGTAAAGGGTAGCAACAGAGTAGCATACAAAAAGCATAGCATAGAGTGCAATATACAGTACAGTATAAACACAGCAGTGTTGAACTGGAAAAATAAAATTAGAAATGTACAAATTACAATATTATCTATAAGTGACAACCTGAGGTGAGCATGCCAGTCACACACAGTAAGAGTAATGTAGCGGTGAAATAAAACCACACATATTTTGGTGCAGATGGATTGTGTCGATCCGATACACTGTTTGCTACATCGTAATAAAATTACAACATTACAGAGACTCTTATGTACAGATTAAGACAGGGTAAAGTTTATGATAGATGCTCTGTATGAAATGGTTAACAATGTTATAGAGAAAAAGTAAGTAGGCCTATTATTATTCGTTTTATTCTCATCCAGATCATTCATCAATTCATTTTCATTTTATCCTTGCATTGGTCAGACCATGCATATGACACCATCTCCGTCTGCAGCATAATCAAATGACAGAACCTAAAACTGTGCTGTGCAATTTTTTGTGGTTGTCTCAACTTTCCACCGTTCCTTCCTCCTTACCCACACAAACTCAAGACAATGTGTTTTCCATGTGTGAGGAACCCAGTGTTGCGGTTGTGGTCACCACTGAGCGCTTTTGCTGTGCCCAGGACAAAGTCATCTCAAAGGGCCCCCTATCCAATACATACAATGTAAATGGGACCCAATTCTGGCCCCCCTTGGGCCCAGGACAGTTTACCCATTTGTCCCCCTCCGTGTCGGCGGGCCTGGTTGTGGCCACCACTGATCGCCACGCGACGGTGATTTCATTTTGATCAAAGTACATTAGCGGAGTGATGTATTAGCCGCACTGGCATTTGTTATGGTGCCGCACGCCAGTTGTAAACATTGGTGTTGGTGTGCAAAGGCGGTTAGGGGCAGGGCTGGATTAACACACAGGCTAGATATGGCTGGAGCCCTAGGGGCCCCCACCTGCCAGGGGCCAACTAATTGGTCTAAAGGGGGGGGAAACAATATTGCCGAATTGCACATGCAGTATTGAAAAAAAATCATCTCTTGCTAATACTCCTCTCTATAGCTGGCATACGTAATTTATAGCTCGGTATTATGACACTGTTTATGTCATGATGTCATGATTTTTTTTTTCTACGGGGGGCCCATCACAACTTGTAGCCTAGGGGGCCCAGACCAATTAAATCCGGCCCTGGTTAGGGGGTGAATATTAGAACAAGATTAAGTTTGCACTCCACCAACTTTCACTTCTCACCCGTTGCTTTTTTTCCCACCTCAATCAGGAAACCATTGTGTGCCAAGGAGCCTCTTGGATTTTGAATCAAGCTGATGCTGTTACATTACAGATTCATCTTAGCATCAATCATCAGGTATCACATCATCAACATCATTAGGACAAATTTTGTCTGATTCAAGTGTTTTTTAACCCATTGATGCCTGATGTTGCGTTGCGCAACATTGGCCCTGGCGCCTGGAGCTGCATTACGCAACATTCAGGCTCATGAGATTTGAGACAACTTATTTCAAAAATCTCTGTTTGTTTGAGATGAATGAACACATTCTAATGATAGATGAGGGTTGTAGAATTTAAATGCAACTTAGTGCATATTTGTATGTGCTTCAGAAGCTGAGATATTTAGGTTTTTATAGGCTGAGGGCAGCTTTTCTTACGTGTAAAAAGGGCCCAGGCATTCAGCACCCTTTTTTGCAGGTGCCTTAGGCAATGGGTTCATTAGTTCTTCCTGTGGTGATGCACATGTTTATTTTGGTAGCCCAGTGTAAGATAGATGTTTGGCACACTGCTATATGGTTATTTCTGCCTATAAGTGTGTGTGTGTGTGTGTGTGTGTGTGTGTGTGTGTGTGTGTGTGTGTGTGTGTGTGTGTGTGTGTGTGTGTGTGTGTGTGTGTGTGTGTGTGTGTGTGTGTGTGTGTGTGTGTGTGTTTGAGTGTTTGTGTGTGTGTGTGTGAGTGTGTGTTTGTGTGTGTGTGTGTGTGTGTGTGTGTGTGTGAGAGAGAGAGAGAGTGTGCGTGTGCGTGTGCGTGTGCGTGCGAGTGTGATTATTGTCACCGTCTTTTACTGTAGATATGCTATAGTCTAACTGCACATTGGAGATTGGTCAAACGCAATATCAATCTTCTGTGTTAACCTTGTTATTATACATAGAATTTTGACAATAAAGTACACTTTGACTTTGACTCTGACTTCGACTCTGTTGTTTGCCAGAGGGGCTCTAACCAGACCTGAGTAGTTGCCCCGATTTGGAATGCGTGTTAGTCAGTCTGATATACTGACACAGGTGAAGAGGTCAGAGGCAGTGAGGGCATGGCTGGATTGGTCATAAGGCGCACAAGGCATTTGCCCGGTGGACTGTTGATGATTTTGGCCTGGCCCTCCCCTCAGTGTAGTGGTGTCAGTCCCTCATACCACTGCTGGGGCAGCCGTGGCCTAGTGGTAAGAGAGTTAGTCTTTCAATCTAGGGGTTGCAGGTTCGAATCCCCCCTGACCTCTCCCTACATCTCCATCCATGGCTGAAGTGCCCTTGATCAAGGCACCTAACCCCACATTGCTCCAGGGACTGTAACCAATACCCTGAAAAATAATAACTGTAAGTCACTTTGAATAAATGAAAGCATCAGCTAAGTGCAATGTAATGTAATGTAATGTAATGCTGCAGCTGACCTCTCCGAGTCAGATTCAAATATTATGTTTGGTTCTTTGGTTCAAAATAGCTTGTAGTAGATTACTAAAACAGTAGTCACAGGCTTCATTGTCTCTCTCTCTCAATGCCCATGGCAGACCGGTCTGGGCTGAAAACGCCCGGCCTGATTTCTTGCCCCAGCCGGTCCTCAGTGAGGGCCAAGGCATTGTGAATGAGCTGACCGGTGAAGAGGTCAGAAGCAGTGAGAGCCAAGGGATAGTGAATGAGCTGACCGATCCTCCAGGGAGGGACACATCACTTGGCACTGTCTGACTTCCTGCCTCCCTTCCCAGCATACCTCTCTCCCTGCTTGGGTGCTGAAGGGAAGGTATGCGGCCGACCCGCCACTTGTTATAACCCCAAGAGGAGCCTCCTAGACCGGTGGTTCTCAACCTTTTTTTGGAACTAACACCCCCTGGACCTCATTGTAAGCCTCCCCATCACCCCCTTGACCTCATCGTAAGCCTACCAATGGCTCTCTTAGTATTACAAAATAAAATAGACTAATGCCCCCCCAATGGCAACTAAGCAATACCTCCTCTCAGCCGTATCCTTCTCAATGTTCCCTGGAAGGGCTGTAGAGCCCCCGTTGAGAAACACTATCCTAGACGAAGAAGCTCCAGCCCAGCCCAGCTCAGCTCTCCTTTCCTCTGACAGATGACACACTTCACACACATACAGACATAACAGGCAAATGCCCCAACACATATGTACTCATGCACGCAGCATGCGCACGCGCACACACACACACACACACACACACACACACACACACACACACACACACACACACACACACACACACACACACACACACACATACACATTTTATGAAAAGACAAATACATAGAGGTTTACTTTCAGTATTCAGTTTGTCTGGCCTTTCCCCCCTATGTTTATTGCCCTCTGTGCACATAGGGAGACCAGACTGTGTATTCACAAATTATAGCTTAACCTCTTTGCTAACATACTTTCAACAACGCTTTACATTTATGATATCATTTTTGTATAGCCTAATTATCTAAAATAATTAAATACACTGTTATTAATGTGTTGTCAAATAATTATCAATAGTTTCATTGCTGTTAAGTCAAACCTAAGCAAAAATGAAAATGAAATTAAAAAAATAATAATAAAACATCTGGGCTCATACAAAAGACTGTATCACTAGACCTAAAGTCACATTGCATTGTGTCTTGAATTAGGCGGCTATTTAAAGGGGCAACCAGGAACAAAGAAGAACAGAAGAAAATGCACATAGCCTCTCAGTGTAACTGCTAGCCATAATCTGCCCGTTCGCTATTGTGTAATTTGACCTATTTTTCGACACATGTAGCCTATTGTGGGCCTACATGCTACGCTATGGATGGATGTACAGTACTTTCATCTGGCACGTGTGCGCACGCGGCGCAGGCAGCCAGCGCGAGGAAGTCTTTTGGCAGCGACTGTGTTAAAGAAAGGCTTTTCTCGACTCCACCTTCTATGTAAATGTCTCTTGGAGGCTTGTAGCAGGCAGCCTACCTCTACGCCGAGGCTGTGAATGAGGAGAGAGAGCGAAGCGAACCGCCCGTAAGCCAGCCTACGCGCCGTCAAGGAGGAGTGTGTGAGCGAGCGTAGTTCTATGTGCTGGTCTGTTTACATTTATCGTAGGAGGAGGGCTACCTACTTGCGCGTGAAAGGGGAGAAATTCGGACGAGTGACTACCATGGCATGGGACTGTAACACGACCGATGCGAGTGTCTGACCGAAACAAAAGCGCTGTAAAGGGACACTGAGCGGCGTTGAGCCATGGGAGGGCAGATAACCCGAAATGCCTTGTACGGTAAGCAATAGCGATGAATAATCATAGGACAGAGGCACAGCCAGGCACCTATAGCCTACACTACTACTCACAGCCTTTTCAACAGACTTGTGCCACTGTATTTTTTCTGCATGGGATGTTTTATGGGTAATTGTTTGACGGTGAATAAGCCATCATTGAATATATTGCATCACATAACCTTTACATGTAGCGAATTGTGAGCGACAGTGTTTGCAATATCAGAGATGATTGCCAAGAATTGCAATGCCCGTGGGTGTATAATGATGTGCAAACCATTGCCTATAGCCTAAGCTTAGGCTACGTTTTTCTGAGTCATTGGAGATGGAACGTTAAGATATTAATTTTGTTGCCAATATTTATTGGACTCCCTGCTGGAGTATGTCTGGTGGTGAAATGCTTTATCTGGTAGCAGAATATTTGTTGACTCGCTGGAATAAAGCGTTGAGTTTTATTACCCTCCGGTGCGCCCGTGAATGTTTCCCAGTCGACGTCATAACGGGTAGCGCACGAGCGTGAGAAAGTACAGGGATTTTTGTTGGGGATTCCCTTTTTTCCACTACTAACACCAGCAAGTGCGTGTGTGGAAACCTCTCTCTTCCCCCCACTCTATGGTGTCTGTTCACGGCTTCCAGGGACTTCAATTCACGGCGCTGAGCGTCCACCGTGTGCCAGCTCGAGTCAATAAATCAATACCGCTCTCCCGTGCCAAATAAATGAGAAATAAATTCAACGCTGACCAGAGGTGTCATTGCAAAGGGAAGTTTCAGGTCATGCCTGGATATGATAATTGATTCAGCATGTCCGAATGACCGCAGATAGACTACAGTAGGATGTTTTCTGTGCTGCGTCTGAAGCTTGTTGGAGAAAATAGCGTGTGCGTCTCTCATGCAAAGCCCTGACTCGTGTGTGCTCAGGCAACTCACTTAAATGTCAATGCCATTGGCAATTTACTTTGTTTGGGTTTCTTTGCGTGTAATGTGGGTGATCAAAATAACTGCGCGTTTTTACAAAAAGGAAAACAATCACGAGTGTCTGTTTGCAATTCAAAACGATCGGCTTGCGTGTTTTTCCTTTCCCCCACTAAGTTCTTAATCCCTAAGCAAGGCGTAATGACATCGAGTCTTTAGTCTCATCCTGTGCGCACACAGACCTGATTTAACCACAAGGACATTTGTTCCTGTTAAGGCACCCACAGTTATCCAATTAAGCGAGCAACTGCCTAGCCACCACAGACACACGCGCACTGTACTGCACACTACTGTCACCGGCTGGCCTTGCGTTCACCGCCACAGCTGTGACACTTGTCGCAAGTCCAAGTGCGGTGACCGGTAAATAGCGCATTTAGCGTTTGGTGGAGAGGAAGCTTTTTGGAAAATAGAGGTTCTGTAGCTAGATTTCACCTTTGGATTTTTTCTTGTCTTAGTTGCTTGTGACGAGGGGGAATGCACACACTATGAAATGGGAAGTCCAGGTCCAAGCTACAGTATTAACGCATAGTTTTAGCCTAAGTTGGTTCAGACTCAGATACACTTCTTTTGCCCAGGTGTGTGTGTGCAGGGAAGCTAACAAGGGTGGACAAAGGGGTCAGTTGCCCTAGTCCCAGGGAGAGAGGGGGCCCAGAATGGGGTTTTCAT
>NC_085857.1:30738895-30741395 GCF_034702125.1 Engraulis encrasicolus
TATAAAGTATTATAAGCTAGATTCATGGTTATTCATTACTGTTAACATAAAGCATCATGAAACATCATCGGTGTAGTCGTAATGTGTTGTAAGTAATTATAATGTGCATTATAATTTGTTATAAATGCGCTCATAATGCGCTATAGATATGGGCTTCATAGAAAGTGTTACCCTATCTATCTATCTATCTATCTATCTATCTATCTATCTATCTATCTATCTATCTATCTATCTATCTATCTATCTATCTATCTATCTATCTATCTATCTATCTATCTATCTATCTATCTATCTATCTATCTATCACTCAATCTCTACCTGTCTTTCTCTGTCTCACTCTCGTCTCACTCACTGTTTCTCTTTTCCTGTCGTTTCATCTGGGGGGAGGGTTGGATGGTTTAGGCGACTGGTAGTGGTGGTTCTACACATTTTTGGGGACCTAGGCAAAATACAGACATGGGGCCCTCTTGAATTGTTTTTGCTTGACATTTGGGCGGCCCTACAATGTGTAGTTTTGGTGGGGTCTTAGGCAATTGCCTAGTCTCCCTGTTGGTAAAACCGGCTCTTGCTGCTGGTGGGTCCTTTCCCTCTCTGGTGCTATTGTTGACTGCTGATGATGCTTCAAGTCTATGTGTAGCCTACACATTGGCTACGTTTACATTAACTCACTTTAGTTCTGAATAAAGCTTAATTCCGCTTTGAAAACATTATGTAAACACTAAACAATTCGGAATTAAATAAAAGATCAAAGTAAACTCGACGGAACTATTTAATTCTGAATTATTAATTCTGAATTAAGAACATCATGTAAACGTAGCAGATGTATATTGGTCATTTTAAATATATTTTTTTTCATTAACGTGTCAGCTAAATGTAATGTAATGCAACAATGCTGCCAGAGAATCGTATGTGAGAGTGAGATAAAGCAAGCGGGTTCTTTTCCGGTATTCACGCCCCTTGAGGAGACCTTGGATTAGGAGACCTTCGGAGTCTTGAGGTAGAAAATAAATGGAGTCCCCTTAGCGCTGTAGATGGCGGTAGCGCACGTCTTGCGCAAACACCACGAAAAGACAAGAAGAAGGAGGGACAACGCCCCCTTAGGAGACCAAATTTTGAGCTCACGCTTTTGCATTGAGTGGGTGTGTTTCGATTCCTCTTTATTATATATCCAACCTCTGATGCTGCTGTAGGCTATTGGGCTAACGTTGATAGCAAGCTAACACAGTAGCAGAGATTCTTTAAGTATCATCTCTCTCAGTCAGACAGTAGCTTGCCTCACACTCACCAGACTCAGTTACCACGGTGACCGAACCACCACAATAGGGGGGCTTTCTTCTCACCTCTGTCTCTCTCAGTCTCTCTCTCTCTCTCTCTCTCTCTCTCTCTCTCTCTCTCTCTCTCTCTCTCTGTCTCCCGGTCTCTCTCTCTCTCTTGTCACCTCTCTCTCTTTTCTCACCTCTCCTCTCTCCTTCTCTCTCTATTCTCTCTTCTGTATCAGTCTGTCTGATTCTATGTGTCACAATTCAATTGAGTTCGGGTTGTGTTATCTCCTCCTTTCTCCCTATTGCTCCCCATGTAATTCCTTCACTTCCGGTATTCTATCCATCATTCTTTCTGCTTTCAAGTTTCTGATCACATTGAAATCCTTTGTTTTTGTACAGAAGTGTATTTGGAAAAATGGGTGTGGTGGTCTTTTTGATGGAGTGTTTCCTCTCGCTATTTGTAAAATAATACAGCAGGGGTGTGCTATTTGGCTAATCTAATATAAGGTTTGGACAATGATAAAAGCTTTGATAAAATAACGCTCACATCCAAAGAATTCTCAAACGTTCATCTTTGTCTTTCTCCCTCCCTCCCTCTCTCTCTCTCTCTCTCTCTCTCTCTCTCTCTCTCTCTCTCTCTCTCTCTCTCTCTCTCTCTCTCTCTCTCTCTCTCTCTCTCTCTCTCCTTCTGCCACCCTCCCTCTGCCCGCTCCATGTCTGTTTGTCCAACGGTTAAAGTCTCTGTCTGTCTCTCTGTCTGTCTCTCTTTCTGTCTCTCTGTTTGTCTGTCTCTCCCTCTCTCACTCTCTTTCTCTCTCTCTCTCTCTCTCTCTCTCTCTCTCTCTCTCTCTCTCTCTCTCTCTCTCTCTCTCTCTCTCTCTCTCTCTCTCCTGCTGCCTTCTGACAGCCTCCCTCTGCCCGCTTCGTGTCTGTTTGTCCAACGGTTAAAACTATTGTGGCCATCATTCTTTGATACCCTCAGCTGGGTCTTTGTTTGTTTTGGGTTGGATGTCTTTCAACGGCAATTTAACGGTAGCGCACCACTTCCTCTTTTATCCTCTCCTGGCTCCTCTCCTTTTACAGTGCGTTGATGAATAGCTGTGAGAATAATTAACTTGCGTTTGGTTATTATCAGTTTCACAATCTTCCGTTGTTGTGTCACTTTCACGTTAGTACACCAGGGGAACGGAACTGTTGCAGTAGTTGTGTTGAAGCGTACGCTCACATATATCATATTT
>NC_085857.1:30783895-30786395 GCF_034702125.1 Engraulis encrasicolus
GCTGTCTCATCGTGCTAAGATACATCTCAGCGTAAACACCACTAATGTTTGTTGTTGTTGGGGTAAAAAAAAATGCCCCTGTGCACATTGTCTGCATGAAATTAAAAGAACAGATGTTGTGTGCATAAGATCAAGTCTCCACTCTATGCCCTTAAAATAAAACAGCAGCCAAAAACAGCAGAAGTAGCAGAGGAATATTGCTGACATTACTGTAGGATCGTTAAGAGGAGCAGAAGTTAGAGTCCAAGTACATGTAGTTGGAAACTTATTATGGAGTTTTGGTCTTTGGATCAGTCCAGCACCAATATCCATGGCTAAAGTGAACATTGATAAAGGCACCAAACCCCCTATCCATGGCTTTGGCTGAAGTGAACATTGATCAAGGGCACCAAACTCCAGATTACTAGAGGGACTGTAACCAGTACCGTAGCCTCTTTGCGCAGATGGGCACACCGTCAAAAGCCTGTTCACTCATTGCTGAAAAGTCTCAACTACATCATAACAATATTGCTGTTACATTACCGGGAACTTTCAGTTACAGATTAGGAATTGGTCATTACAGTTTAGGAGACAGTAAGGATATAACATAGGCTCTGCACAAAGGGGTTAATTACTGCAGAGGGAAAAGAATCTAGTGCCACACGGATGTCTATTTACCGTTATTATTTTTTTTCAGTTCAGTAAGACTAACGTTTCGACATGCGTCTTCATCAGAGTCCTTGACAAAATGTTAGTCTTACTGCACTGAAAAAATAAGTAACAGAAAATAGACATCCGTGTGGCACCAGATTATTTTCCCTTTGCACTTATTATTTAGTCCTGCTCTGGTTGCACCAGATTGTCAATTTAGAAGCGCGGAGTGCGCATCTCCTTTGTTTTTACAGGGGTTAATTACTGTCAATGACAATAACAGTAGTCATCAGAGAAGTCATAGCAGAAGCAGTGGCAGTGGTGGACATAGAAAGCGTAGTCAAAAATACTGGATAAGAGGAAGATAACGCAAAACACGCCCACTCAATGCAAAAGCGTGTGCTCAAGTTGGGTCTCCTAAGGGGGCGTTGTCCCCTCCTTCTTCTTCTCTTTTTGAGGTGTTTGCACAAGACGTGCGCTACCGCCATCTACAGCGCTAAGGGGACTTCATTTATTCTCAACCTCAGGACTCCGAAGGTCTCCTAACCGAAGGTCTCCTAAAGGGGCGTTCACCCGACATAAAGTGGATACCGGAAAAGAAACAAAATGACGCTTCTTGTTAGATCCACTTTCTTTGGCGTAGTTGTTAGCCAGTTAACAATTTGGGGAGTTGCCAATGAGAATTTGTATTGAAAACAACAAATTGCCTAACATAGTTAGCAGCTACTGTTTTACAGTATTAACAGTAGTAGTAGCATTACTGATTTTTGTTTTCTTTGGTCTTGGTGTTCTCTTGTTGTTGTGTTGTGTTTTTCGCAGGAAAATTATTTGAAGTTATTATTTTAATCATTATTTGGCAAGAAATTGTCAAACTCAGATTGTTTTCCCACAAATCCGTAACACATAGTTGTGTCGTCATAAGCTGAGGTTTTCTAAAAAATGCTTTGTCAGTGTTGCACTTGGTATGACTGAAACGTAGTAGTAGCATAATTGGCAATGCTTTTTTAAATGTGTTGTCTCAATACTGGCAACATTGCAGATCTGTTTTGTTTTGAGGCAAATCCATGGAAAGGACAACTCTCATGGTTACAGGACAAACAAACTGCTGACACTGCTGACAAACGGAGTTTGTTCTCTGCGAAGCTGACATGTCCTAACATTACATATAGTAGTGACATAATCATCTGTAATAGTTTTCACTGCTTACATAATTTTGGCACTGTGTTGAGGAGAATCTATATATGTATGTCTGCGGTTAAAAACAGAAAAAATTGGCCAATTGGCTTTTTTTTCTGCCATTTTATGGCAATAGAAATCAATGTAATTTGTTGAAATTGGGCGGAATTTAGCACACTTTGTGTGGTTTTGAGAACTTTTTTGTGCGGGATTTGATCAGACACCTCTGGCAACACTGCAAACAAATGACTGATGCTGACAAACCGAGTTTGTTCTGCGAGTCTGACATGTCCTGATGTTACTTCACACCACAATGGCACAGCGTTCCCCTTTTCTCCTTTCCCCTTTCCCTCTTGAATAGTGACATAATCAGGAATACTTTTTGGACAGTGTTTTCACAGTGCTTACAATCATTGTGCTGTTGTTTTGTTTTGAGGAAAATCACCCATGTTGTTACAGGACAAACAAATCGGCTGACACTGACAAACTGGGTTTATCCTGACATTACTGCACATCATCACAACCTCGTTCTTTCCTCTCTCCCCTTGATCTGCCTTTTCTCCCTGTAATCGCCCTGGCCCATTCTATGGACCCTATAGGACAGTGGTTCTCAACCTTTTCAACTGTATCCTTTTCAACGCCCCCTAGGGCTCTCTAACACCACTGGGGGGGCTGTACTGCCCCCGTTGAGGAC
>NC_085857.1:30813895-30816395 GCF_034702125.1 Engraulis encrasicolus
CGTGGACAACTCGCGGCCCCTCTGGATGTTCTTCGGCCTGCACGGAGCCATCTCGCAGCTCAGGATACTGGGTGAGTAAACAGACACTGATAGACACAAACATACTGTACAGTAAATACTTTATAGACATAATGCCGATATATTGTGGTAGGACAAAAATACCAGAATTGTTTGTATATACTGTATGTTGTTCGGCCTGCACGGAGCCATCTCGCAGCTCCGGATACTGGGTGAGTCACATCACAGGAATAAAAACACAAACAGACGCTGACAGACACAAACACACATACTGTACAAGGGTCAAGTAGTTTTAGTAGTAGCACACTTCAAGGTGGTGCAACCGCTGCTAATGCAACTGTTGTATGGATAAAATTTGTATGTCGGCCTCAAAGTGCTCATTTGGTTAAGCTGGTGCTCTAAAAGTCTTTGCTTGATCTCTATGTTTGGACAAAGGACTGATAGTGAATACTGTAGTTGTACTGCTGGGGGTGCAGCTGAGGCCTAATATACAGGGGTTGGACAATGAAACACCTGACAATGTAGTGTAGTGTAGGAGGTTTCATGGCTAAATTGGACAAGCCTGCTGGCCAGTCTTCTTCAATTGCACATTGCACCAGTAAGAGGTGAAGATTGTGAAGGCGAAGAGTGTGAAGATTCAGTTAGCTGGGAAAGAGCACAGTTTTGGTAAAAAAAAAACATTATGGGTAACATATCAGAGTACAAAAGAGGACACATTGTTAATGCACGTCTTGCTGGTGCATCAGTGACCAAGACAGAAAGTCTTTGTGATATATCAAGAGCCACGGTATCCCGGGTAATGTCTTTGTCCAACCTCTGTATCTTCTCCTCTAGTTCTCTTTCGGCAAATATACTGCTACAGTTTCTTTGCTGTAGCTGATAAAGCTTTGGTACTAACCTACATTGCCAATAGGGCCCAATGTAGTGGTGTCAACAATGATCGATTCGGCGATCCGAATCGATCCAGGCATGGACGATCCAGATCCAGATCCGGCAAGTTCCAGAATCAATCCGGCAATTTTTTTAAGTTTCAATTACTTCCATGGATATTTCGGGAGCAAATGAATGTTAAATTAAATAAAAACACTTCAAAACATTGCAAGACTGATACAGACTGATACAGAAAACAGCCAATAAATTGTTGCTCAGTATCTGACTACTTGTATTTCCTCATCATGGCTGAATATTTGCTTTGCGTTCTGTAGAAATGTAATGCATTGCAATGCATTGTAGAATTGAATCGAATCGGATTGGATCTAATAGAATCGAATCGAATCGAATCGGATCTACTACCTCCCGAATCGTGATCGAATCGGATCGTGAGGGCAGTGCCGATCCACACCACTAGCCCAATGACTAATGGGTTAACAAAGTCCACAACGCTTTAATGTCAATTTCATAGGGTGAGTACATCTGCTAATTGAATGAGTGTTCATGTAGTGCTGTGTAAATGTACAACGAGAGAAAGAGAGAGAGAGAGAGAGAGAGAGAGAGAGAGAGAGAGAGAGAGAGAGAGAGAGCAAGACAGAGTCATTAAAGGGCTGATTCATTACAGCTAATGGGACAGTGTAATCAGCGATGTAATTCACATCAGTGCACATTGTTACATCACACTTAGCTAACGCTATATGTACATGACCACAATTTACGGTGCAGCCAATTGGATCGTTTTCTAAGTGCACTTCACTCTGGCTCCATACCATAAGCGAATATGTCAGTGAACATTTACGGTCATGCAGGTCAGGGTAGCCAAAGGAGTCCAGTTAGACGCAGCTGGACTTCTTCCAGGGGGGGGGGCAGCTCTATGTTCCCACAGCCCATTGGTCCCACAGCCCATTGGTCCCACAGCCCGTTGGTCCCACAGCCCGTTGGTCCCATCACGGTTTATTTTTGCATGAAATGGCAGACAATGGCTACGTTTACATGACGTTTTTAATTCCAAATGAATAATTCCGAATTAAATAGTTCCATCGAATTCCCTTTGATCTTTCATTTAATTTCGAATTGCGAAGTGTTTAACATGAGGTTTTCAAAGCGGAATTAAGCTTTTCTCAGACTTAGGCGCTGTTTCCACGTAGCAGGATATTTCAGGGTATTTTTTTCTGCTGCTTGTATTGGTTTTGCATTGGTTTTGGCTTTCCGTTTCCACGTAGCAGATATTTAAAAATCCAGGTGCAGGAGAAAAAAATAGCAGGAGAAAAAAATATCCTGTTTAGGGGTCTGAAACACATTTGTTACAATGGAGGATTTTTTTTATCCACATGTTGCGTTTACACCTAGCAGGAGAAAAAAATACCCTGCTAAAAAGATATCCTGCTACGTGGAAACAGCACCTTAAATGTCTCATGTAAGCGTAGCCAAGGACTGAACGAGTATTCTGTGAGGCGTCTCCTACTACAGTACCTCTCTCCTTACTCCTTGTGGGTGTGTGCTGTCTGGTTAAAGGGTAACATCAGTTACACGGCTAATTGCACCTAAAAGG
>NC_085857.1:30823895-30831395 GCF_034702125.1 Engraulis encrasicolus
TTCATTTAGATGCCTTGAAACAACAATTTGGGTCTTGTACGATAATTTCCTCCCAAAAAGCCCCTAAAAACGATAATTTTGAGGTTTTTGTACGATAATTCAGCGCTTTTCATCTGGCAACACTGCTCAGTGGTCTCCGGGCTCATTAATGCAGGACTAATTAACGCTTCAAACATCTCTCTCTGAAGTAATAAGCGGCAAGACGTTGGAGACAATAAATACGGGAATGAGATATTTAACCCCCCGGTGCTCTGTTTCTATAGCTTTTATGTTCTCCACTTAATTGTCTTTTGTGGTCGGACAGAAATGTTCTTTCCTCACAGTTGGTAGGCAGGGCCGGTTCTAGTCCAAGTGGTGCCCTAGGCGAGCACCCCCTTTCCTTTTGTGTATTTAGACATTAGCGTTGATATCTACATCTGATTGAGCACAGATCTAGTTCCTATATATACTGAGTGACCATGACATTGACAATGTTTTATTTTGCTCAACATTCTAACTCTGTGGGACATTTTGGCTTTATGGTGCCCCCAAAATATTTAGCGCCCTAGGAGACTGCCTTATCTGCCTACGCCTATCGCCAGCCCTGTTGCTAGGATGTACCTTGCTGAGTGGAGGTGCAAAACGCGCACTAGAAAAGGAGGTGCTGGCAACCAGTAAAACACTTGAAAGAAGAGATAAGTGCCGCACACTGACGAGTCGCAGAAATTATCTTTTAATGTCGGCCTGACGGCCTGTCGGCCTTTCAGCCTTCACATGACCCGAGGAAGGCCGACAGGAAGAATTTACCTTGCTAGCATTTTTTTCAAAGTGAAAAAGTCAGTCAGGTTTATGAATCCAGTCTGTAATGAAGATGTTGGACTCCTTTTCCGGTCTTTGACATATAGAGAATAATAATAGAGAAGGCCAATTTTTGTCGCAATGAAGGAATTCCTTGGTTGTTTGTCAGGTGTTTTGTCAAATGTTGATTCTCAAAGCATTAGCATAGCAACAACTCATACTACATAATACAGTATCTTGTCATAGCATGATTTAGTACTCTTTCACCACAGCATGACGTTTCCTCATACTTCTGGTCGTGTATTGTGTCGGGTAGAAGAAGAAATATGGCCAATGCCCTGAGGTTGTCTCTTCGCCTCCCTGTTCTCAGATGTCATCAGTGTTGCCAGATGTGTCTGGTCAAATCCTGCCCAAAAGGTTCTCAAAAAACGCCAAAATGCGCTTAATTCCACCCAATTTCAACAAATTGCATCGATTTCTATGGGCACAAAAAAAAAACCCAAATGGCCAATTTTTCCCATTTTTACCCGCAGACGGCCATCCCAAGTAGCCCAATTGGGCGGGTAGCCGCCCAATCTGGCAACACTGGATGTCATTACTTGTCAAGACGAAGGGGGAACAAAACACAGTGACGTGACCTTGAAGTGCCCTCCATGTTGCATAACTTCTCATTTACGGCCTCGATAGGGGCAAGGTTGATTTAAGCACAAAGGAGGTCATCTAACTAAGAATCTTTACCCACACACACAGATGTATTATATAATTTACAATGGGTGGTGATAAATGTCTTCGTTCAGGGCCGTTCCTACAGGTGAAGTAGATCCTCTGTTTTTACAATGGTTGGGGCCGAACAGCTTTTGAGTCTCATTGGTCATGGACACTGTCACTGCACATATCTGACATTTCAATCCAAATCAACTAACAGCTCTTGGGTACAGGGTATATATTACAATCCCTGGAGCAAAGTGAGGTTAGGTGCCTTGTGAGGGTAGGCTGTGGGATTCGAACCCGTAACCTTTTGATTCCAAGACTGACCTCCTCACTACTCTGGCACATCTGCCCGTACAGTAGCTTCGTATAGTTCCATAGCTGAAATGCCCAGCGTTGCCAGATGTGTCTGATCAAATCCCGCCCAAAAGGTTCTCAAAAAAACGCGAAAATGCGCTTAATTCCGCCCAATTTCAACAAATTACATTGATTTTTATGGGCATAAAACAGCTGGAAAAAAACGCCAAATGGCCAGATTTTTCCGGTTTTACCCGCAAGTGGCAAGTAACCGCCTGGCAACACTGGAAAAACCCCTGGGCAAGTCTTCTAACCCCAAAATATTAAGGGCATTGCACCCTGTTCTTACTTTACTGTACAGTAGGTTTCTCTGGATACAGCAACAGCAATCCAATGTACTTCAGACCAAACAAATGGGGAGAAATGCTTGCCTAACCATTTTGGGTTTTGAAAGGAGCAAAATGCGACAGGTGCTGGCCATACACGTCAGAAGAAGGAACTCACACAGACCTCCGTCCATCCACATGGTGGTAAAATAGGGAGGTGGACACAGAAATAATATTTGAATGGCTTTTGAATTTCAACCATTTACCTTTTTTATAGTGGTTTGTTACAGTAAGATTCACATCTTTGTTAAGTTTCTTTCCACCGTCCAGGAGAATGTCCATAGCTGCAGGTGCTATCCATATACACCTGGGATGAAAAGTCACACAGACCTCCATTCACATGCTGTAGAGAAGTGGCTGACACCTATCCAAGACACAATATTGTGCCGTTGTGTGGCTGGTTAATTTAAACCATTTATTCTTCGGCGGTGTGTGAAGATTCACTTTTTTTTTGCAAATTTTGCACATTTTGTTCATTTCCACCAGCTGTGAGGATGTTCTCTCTACTCTTCAGACCAGCAGGTGCTGTCCATACACACCTGGGAGGAAATGCACACAGACCTCCATCCACATGTGGTTTGGAAATGGCTTATATTGTACTGTCCAACTCACATAGATAAATCCAAATACTGGTAAACATACATGAATGGGAGGAAACTCACACAGACCTCCAGCTACAGCTGGTATTAAACTGGCTGATATATCTAAGATAGAACGTATAATAATTCACAGTTGAGTCCCTGGGGATTATTGCACATTTATTGTTGTACATTGTTCGGCAGGTGTGCTTTGGCTTGGTGGCCTCCATTTTACCCACAGAGAATGACAGAGACCGCCTTCGGAAAACACACAGAGGCTTCTTGATGCCACCTGTGCAAACTGAGAGAAAAAAAGACATTAGATGGTTTAATCATGTGAATAATAATCAGAAATTGCCTTAAACATATGGGCTTGCTTCTCTCACAGTCGTTTTAGCATTTGCAAGGACTGTTTTGTTTTTTTCAGCCCCAAGGCTTTGCAGCCAGAACTCATAATCATAATAATAATAAATAAATAAAATATCCAACTGTCTGAAAGGGCATTGGATGTTGTCATTGGCAACAAAATGTATTATTTTATTCTTTAGCCTCGAAAAAAACATACCTCTGCTGAACTGCCTGAGCTGACATTGTGTTTCATCGGCTGATGTAAGATGCGCACAGTAGTGGAAAAGAAGGAGGTCATGACCTGAAGGAAAGAGTTTTTAGAAAGGAGTGGGTGGCACAGAGAGAGAGAGAGAGAGAGTGAGAGTGAGAGAGAGTGAGTGAGAGAGAGAGGGAAAGAGACAGAGGGAGAGAGAGAGAGAGGGATAGAGTGAGGGGCAGGAATGGCGTCAAAATGAGTCAGAGAAAAGAAAGAGAGTGTGTGTTAAAGAGGGAAAAAGATAGAAGTACAGGTTTGGTAGGACGGGTAAAACAGAGAAAAGGATATCAAAGGGTGGAACAGCGAGATACAGTACAGACAGAATCAGAGAAAGAGAGAGGAAGAGGAAGAGGGAGAGAAAGAGAGGAAGAGAGATGGCGTGAGTCATAGAGCTGCAGAGGAAGGAGTAGACTGGTGGGTGGAGGGGCAGGAAGGATGGGAAAGAAAAAAAATGAGAATTGGTCAAACATACAGTACATAAGAAATAAGCGAGAAATAACAGGGGAAGAGGGGAGAAAAGGGACAGACTGAGGGAGGGAGGGAGAGAGAGAGAGAAGGAGAGAGAGAGAGAGAGAGAGAGCAAGAGAGAGAGAGAGAGAGCAAGAGAGAGAGAGAGAGAGAGAGAGAGAGAGAGAGAGAGAGAGAGAGAGAGAGAGAGAGAGAGCGCGCAAGAGAGAGAAAGAGCGCAACAGAGAGAGAGAGAGCAAGAGAGAGAGAGAGGGAGAGAGAGACGAAGGCTTATGTGCATCCAGTAGTCATGTCTACATTGTGTAGTCCATTAAAATGTCACTGGCTTCACGGTTAAGTGAGCAGTTTTGAGACAGACACACACACACACACACACACACACACACACACACACACACACACACACACACACACACACACACACACACACACACACACACACACACACACACACACACACACACACACACACAACCCAAACTGAATGCCTAATAACTCTCTGCTCTGCACTCCCTCATCTCTTCCTTATCATATGATTTTTACTGTTTTCCTTCCGTGTGTCCATGTAGTTTTCCACTTTGCCTGGCTGTCAGTCATCCCCTTCTTCTCACTCGAGGCAATTCTTGCGTGGCTACTTTCACGCTTTTTTACATCTACCTGTTTTTCTCTTGGCTGGTTCAGCTGGGGCCCCAAGCAAAAAATTCGAAGGAATGTCAAGTCAAGTCAGCTATTATTGTCAGTTTCTTCATATCCACAGGTCATACAAGTAAATTGAAATTACGCTTCTCTCTCTACCATATCATGCCAGGACATAGACACACACAGGACTGACATTTACAGACTGACACAAGACAGGACAAGTAACAGTGATGAACCGATAACAATAAAGTGATGAAGTAGTAAATAGCAAATAACATAATTAGGTTTTCTTTTGTCACTGTGTCTGTGAACCTTGAATGCTGGTCGTTAACAACTACCATCCTTGTAACGCCATGTCTGTGTGTAGGAGGCTGTAGTAGATATGCACTTGAGTATCTCTTTGATGGCACTATATGTATGTACTGTATGTATGTCTGTAGGCCTATGTGTTTTTTGTTTTGTTTTTGGCGTCATGTGTATCAGTGTTGTGTGTATGTGGCAGCTATGTATGTCCAAGACAACTTTCCTTTGGGACCATTAAAAATAATCTTGAATCTTGAATCTTGAACAATGAATGAACATTTGAACCAAAATTGCGACAATTTTATTAAAGTGTGAGCAGTTATTCCCCATCTAGGGTGCCCCAAGCAGCTGTCTGCCTAGACTGCCTAGCCTGGTGAAAAGATGCGCCTCTGACTGGAACACAGACAGACACATGGAGAGACAGTTTCATGACCACATACAGTACAGAACATGCAGGCAGTGTTGCCAGATTGGGCTGTTTCCCACCCATTTGGGCTGCTTGGGATGGCCGTGTGCGGGTAAAAATGGCATTTAGCAGAAAAACCCGCCCAATTTTTGCCATAGAAATCAATATAATTTGGCAGGATTGTGTGCTTCTAGGCGGGTTTCAGCATTTTTTTGGGCTGGAAATCATCAGCCTCATCTGGCAACCTTGCATGCAGTCACATTGCTCACATGGCACAGAGATGAAGAGATATACACTACACGAGACATGCTGTTATCAGTTTTATGTGTGGCTGGAGGGGCATTTTTCTTCTGTTTCTCCATCTCCTTTTTAGGTACAAGGTGTTGGTTACAGTCCCTGGAGCAGTGTGGAGTTATGTGCCATGCTCAAGGGCACCTCAGCCATGGAGTGAGATAGGGAGTGGAAGTGTGGGATTCGAACCTGCAGTCCTTTGATCTAAAGTCCATCTCCTTAACCACTAGGCCACGACTGTGCCCCCTTTATCGTTCTCAATTTCCTTTTGGTTTCTGCCTTAATTGACCCCTTTGTATATGGGGCTTTCTGTCTCTCTTTACCTCTCACATTCTTTATTTCAGCTTGTAATCTCCCTCACATTCATTCTCATTCTCATTCTCGTTCTCTCTCCCTCTCTCTCTTTCCCTCCTTCTCTCTCTCTCTCTCTCTCTCTCTCTCTCTCTCTCTCTCTCTCTCTCTCTCTCTCTCTCAATTTCGGTCCTGGTCTCTTTATCTCGCGCACTTTATCTCTCACTTTCTATCTGCACTAGGTGTCTAGGGTCTCTCTCTCTCTCTCCCTCTCTCTCTCTCTCTCTCTCTCTCTCTCTATCTCCCCCGCTCTCTCTATCTGCACCAGGTGTCTAAGATTACGTTGGGCTTGTAAAAGGTCAGGCACACCGTGTAAGCTCTTTTCCTACGTGCCAGTCGCCACACGAGGCAGCCTCACCCCGGAGAACATGAGAGCCACGGCACACCCCAGAGACATTCAGGCAGCCTGTCAATCACGATGAGAGAGAGAGAGAGAGAGAGAGAGAGAGAGAGAGAGAGAGAGAGAGAGAGAATAAATGTATATGAAATAAAGGAAAAATGGAGACAGAGTAACACTGGACATGAGAAAAAAGAGACAGAAAGAGAGAGTGAGAGATGGGGTGTGAGAGATAGGGAGAGAGAGAGAGAGAGAGAGAGAGAGAGAGAGAGAGAGAGAGAGAGAGAGAGAGAGAGAGAGAGAGAGAGAGAGGTGGGGTGTGAGAGAGATGGCACACCCCACACAGACACCCAGCCAGGCTGTCAATCATGATGGGTAGCCTCCGTTTAGCTGTCAATCGAAGCTCACGTTGATAGACGGCCTAATCGTACGTATGTTCTTTTTAGCTACCTAAGCTCATGTCAAGTCAGGAACTTTCTTTATTGTCATATCATAGCTAAAAGCAATGCTACTTCATCATAGCAACCTGCAGGCCAGAGAGAAACAAAGAAAGGCCCTGACATGTTTAAAATTAAAAAAAAACATGGCCTTGGTCGTTCACTGTCCTGTTACGTCAGGGACCCAGGTTCGATTCCAGCCAGAGGGTATCTCTCTCTCCAACTAATTTCCTGTCACAGTCTCAAGCTCTCCTATCTGAAAGCTCAAAGGTCAAGAAATATATTTAAAGCAAGAAGCAGTTATAAACATTTAGCAAGGCATTTAAAAACCAAGCAACTGCAATATACTGTATGAAATTCATACTTGTACATACTACACACTACTACACTACTTGTCTTGATATATGACATGACAGTTACGGTATCTCTTGACAAAACGTGTGCATATGTGACATACCTTCATACTGGGTGTATCATTTCAGGGAAATATTGGGGTGTGTAGAATTGGAAACCACCCAGGCAGCGTTAGGACAGTCTCATGGGGCAGCATGCAGGCTGAGAATGGAAAAAAATCCAGAGCCTCATTTAGAGTAGGGCTGGTTACACGCAAGTAACCACAAGTGAATGCGTTTTAACATGCGTAAAAATAATGTGTTATGTAATAATGTGTGATGGACGGATCACCTCCATTGACGATGTTTGTAACACGTGTCAAGTGTTAACAATTCTGAGGACACGCGGTTTGCTACGCAGCGACGCACAAGGCTGGTGTCACGCTAGATGCAGGACACGCATGGGTGTATACGTTTTCGCATATGAACGTGTCGGCATTCATACATAGGCCTATTTCTTGTGGATTTTGGGTATGATACAGTAGATGACCAGACACAAGTGCGTACGGTGCAGTATTGGCAGAAC
>NC_085857.1:30841395-30886395 GCF_034702125.1 Engraulis encrasicolus
CGACGTGCAGATGAATACACTCTAACAACGTTATTGTCGCCTGCTTTATTGTTTTGCTGTGCTTTCTGCATGTTACTAGAAAGTACCGTTTCTTCTTATTTCAATTCGTCTCGCAAGTCGCAACAGTGGACACATCAGTGGTCTTGCTCTGCTCGCTTTCCTTCTGAAACTAATTCTGTACAGTGGAGCTTGTTGTCACGTGACACATTACAACCAATCACAATGGCGAATCTCTGAGTCTGCCAATCGGATTCAGTTTCACTTTCTTCACACAAGCGTGAAATGTCAGATTTCATTTGACCAGGGCATTAAAAATTAATTAATTCACCTGCCGTGTATCGCCTTAAATAAAAAAAGGAACGAGTAAGGAACGAGTGTTTCTGTAAATGTAACGAAGTGAAAGTACTAAATTTCGCTTTGAAATGTAGTGAAGTAAAAGTATAAAGTCTTACCAAATAAAAATACTTGAGTAAAGTATGAAAGTATGAAAATGTTACTTAAGTACAGTAACGAATTACATTTACTTCGTTACTGTCCACCACTGGGAAAGAGTGAGCGAGAAAACAGAAGAGAAGAAAGACACTGTGGTAGAGAATGATAAGAAGATAAAGAGAGTTGGACAGATTGATCAAGATCGAGAGAGAGTGAGAGAGAGAGAGAGAGAGGGAGAGAGAGAGAAGGAGAGAGAGAGAGAAAGAGAGAGAGAAAACGAGGGAAGGATAAAGAGAGAGAAAGAAGAGAGGGAGAAAGGAGAGAGGGTGTCTGGTTCAGATTCCACTGGCTTCTCTCTGATGTCTGGGCCAGCGGTCTTTAGTAGCGGTAAACACAGTGTGACTTATGGCCTACACCTCAAGGACCCTTCTCATGAGACTGTGTGTGTGTGTGTGTGTGTGTGTGTGTGTGTGTGTGTGTGTGTGTGTGTGTGTGTGTGTGTGTGTGTGTGTGTGTGTGTGTGTGTGTGTGTGTGTGTGTGTGTGTGTGTGTGTGTGTGTGTGTGTGTGTGTGTGTGTGTGTGTGTGTGTGTGTGTGTTTTCCTGTGGAGACAGATGCGATAGATAGATAGATAGATAGATAGATAGATAGATAGATAGATAGATAGATAAATAGATAGATAGATAGATAGATAGATAGATAGATAGATAGATAGATAGATAGATAGATAGATAGATAGATAGATAGATAGATAGGTAGATAGCAGTGGTCTTAAGTAGCTTTAAATAAGCTTACATGGCTAGCTAAGCATGTGACTCTCAAGAGCCACTCATGTGATGCTATGGCAATGATCGTTTTTCCATTCTACTGACAGGGACATTGAGGAGTCCGCAAATGATCTCTCTTATGGCTTTCAGGCCGACCAGAACGGAGCCGGTGTCTACGTTCGGCACTAAATTGTTTGTCTGCGAACCGCCAGTGTTCATACCAGGCTCTGAACTTTTTCCGCACGTGACTGTGTTACCCGGATGAACCTGCTGACGACCACGCTGTCGTCACGGTTCGCAGAGAAAAACCTAGTATTTTGCGGTTCGCATTGCTAACCAATTTTCCGGTTCGCGAACGCAAATATCTGTGGCGTGAACACGACGGTCGGTTCGCGATTAGGTGCTGGAACGGGCTCCAGCACGGTTCTCAGTCGGCCTGAATGCGCTATCTGTCTCTCTGTCTCTCTGTCTCGCTGATGCACGCACGCACGCACACACGCACTCACACGCATGCACGCACACGCACGAACGCACACACACGCACGCACTCTCACACACACACACACACACACACACACACACACACACACACACACACACACACACACACACACACAGACACAGACACAGACACAGACACAGACACAGACACAGACAAAGACACAGACAAAGACACACACAGACACAGACACAGACACACACTCGCACTGGTCCAGCGTTGAGAGCAGTGTTATTTGTTAGCAACAAACCCCTAACAAGGACAGTACTGCATTCGACTCAAGGCATGCACACCTCACTCACTCACTGTAAAAGCGATCACATTTACCAGCTGCCTTATTATTGTTAAGTTATGTTATTAAGTTATTATCATAAGACCATGCTGATATTTTCCTACAGTGCATTACATTACAGTGTAGAAATTATGATGCAACATACTTCAGTGTCCTGCTTGACTATATTCAATATGACATCTAACCCTTTGTTCTCTACTATATACTCTCTCTTCCATTATGTAGGCATTCATATTTTTAGTTTTCATGAGGTCCTTCCACTGCAATGCAATTCAGTGTTCTGAAGTGTAGTCCATTTAATGACATCTAACCTTATGTTAGCTATGCTTCCTCCCTCTTCTCTCTGTGTAGTACATCGTTAGGATTGTATATTTTTAGCTTCACCAGCTGTGGAAATCAATTCAGTGGTATTTAATTAAAAAATGCAGTGTTAGAGTCAATTTAACATCTTCTAGATTGCATTTGGGCCTGTATTTGGTGGTGGGAGTTGAAGTAACACTGCATTTTTACAATGTATGCTGAATACAGTCAATGCACCTTTGACCTAATGGCTAAGGAAATCGGCCCTGAATGTAATTTAATATATATAATGCAACGTAGCGTAATGTAATGTAATGTAACGTAACGTAATGTAATGTAATGTAATTTAACGTAATGTAATATAATGTAATGTCCTTCTGTCCTTCTGTGTGTATGTTTAGGCTCCACTCACCCTGGAGATCCCAGAGTGACGTCCAGTCCCGGCTCTCCCACCTCCTCGTCGCCCCACACTCCCATGGGCCTTTGCAGCGGCAGCTCAGAACCCATGCTCAATGGAGGATGTTCCGGAGCTTTCTACCACTCCGTCGGAGGTTGGTGCTTAACCCCTTTTTTGCAGAGCCTATGTTATAACCTTACTGTCACCAAAATTGTAATGGCTATTTCTTAATCCGTTACTTTAAGGCTCCCGGTATCGTAGCAATGTTGCTATGATATAGTTTAGCATTTTCAACAAAATAGTGAATGGGCACGCCAGCGACCCCATCTGCACAAAAAGGCTGCTGAAGCTCTGCCACTTGAGTACACTACATAAAATAACTTTAAGCATAACCTGTGGAAAAGAAAAAAAACTTTCCCTTCAACCTCCGCCGGCTGGCAGGACTAGTGTACCCTTGAGCCCTATTCCTTGTATAACTTTCTCTCTTTATTTTTGTCCATCCATCCATCACCTCTCAACTTCTCCCAACTCGGCCATCAGCCTGCCCAAGTCACCCACCTTCCCCTCAAACTAAGGCAATTTCTTTACCTGTAGAAGAGCAGAACAGAGCAGAACCCGTAGAACAATGTTTGCAATAGTCATTTTCACTGAATACTTTTTCTTTCTTCCTTTCTTTCTTTCTTTTTTCTCTATCTCTCCGTAGGAACGTCTCCCAACTCACCCATCAGCATGCCCAAGTCGCCCACCTTCCCCTCCACGTCGGGCAGCTGGCAGGACGAGTGCTCCATCTGCTACGAGAACGTGGTGGACACGGTCATCTACGCGTGCGGCCACATGTGCCTCTGCCACACCTGCGGGCTGCGGCTCAAGCGCATGGCCAACGCATGCTGTCCCATCTGCCGCAGGCCCATCAAGGACATCATCAAGACCTACCGCAGCACATAGGACTAGTAGGGAAATACTACACTTCCCATAATTCAACTGGGTCTTTTAAACAGGAAATGAGCTTGGTTTACTAAGCAAGGAACTGGCCTTGCCGCTGTCAACTCCCTGCTGTTCTGTCTGCATCAAGCCCATCAAGGACACCGCAGCACATAGTAGTAGACTAGGTGGAGATGGACAGGAACACTACACTTCCCATGATTCAACTGGGTCTTTTAAACAGGAAATTGGCCATGGACAACGTCCTGCTGTTTCTATCTGCAGGAGGTCCATCAAGGACATCATCAAGATGTTCCGCAGCACATAGTAGACTAGATGGAGGACAGAAATACTACATTTCCAGTGATTCAACTGGGGTTTTCAAACAGGATGTGGGCCCAGCCCTGCCTGCTAGTTTGCAAGAGGCACAATTTGACATCAACACCTACAGTACAGCAGCATGTAGAGGCAGGACGAGGGAGGGAAAACTACATTTCCCACAATTCAACTGAGTTTTGAAACAGGATATGATTCAAAACCTGAACATTCATACGGACATCATCGAAACTTTAAACAGTACATAGGATCTGTATTTTACTACCGTGCAGTTCCAGTTGTTCAACAACATGGGCTTTTGATCAGGATCTGGCTCTGTAGTCCAGCGGATGGGACACGCAAAAGGGCCTTATCGTGCACTTTTGAGTAAAAGCATGAAAATCGGTACACATATCCTTCTTGATATGCTGATTAATGTTAGCGTTGGAGGCGTCGCGAAAAATGCATCGTTTTCAAGATGGCCGCCAAATTCAATATGGCCGACCCATATTAATGAATCTACCTGATATTTGGTAGTAAAAGCATGAAAATAGGTACACATATCCTTCTTGATATGCTGATTAATATTAGCATTGGAGATGTAGCGAAAAATGCATTGTTTTCAAGATGGCCGCCAAATCCAGTATGGCCGACCCATATTAATGAATCTACCTGACACTTGGTATTAAAAGCATAAAAATTGGTACATATATCATTCTTGATATGCTGATTAATATTAGCATTGGAGACGTTGCGAACAATTTAGCATTTTCAAGATGGCCGCCAAATCCAATGGCCTACCCATATTAATGAATCTTCTTGACACTTGGTATTAAAAGCATGAAAATCGGTACACATATCATTCTTGATATGCTGATAAATATTACCATTGGAGGCATTGCTAAAAATGCTGTATTTTCAAGATGGCCGCCACATCCATTATGGCCAACCCATATTAATGAAGCTACCTGACAGTTTGTAGTAAAGGCATGGAAATTTATGCACAGTTACTTTTTTATATTTTGATTGATAAAACCATGGAAACTGGTGCACATTTACTTCTTGATGTGCTCATTAATATTAGAAATTGAGGCATTGTGGGAAAAAACACATTTTCAAAATGGCCAACTAAGATAGTGTTTATAAGAAAATACATATTTTTCTACAAAAAATATTTTGGCATTGCATATAATTAACACTCACAAAATACCATTGAAAATGATTAAACATTATTGGCATGTTATCAAATGAAGTGATGCATATGTTATGGTTTTGCCCAAACTGTGTCTGCCACCACCACAATAGACTATTTTCTGCAATGTGATAACCTTAGAATAGAGTTTGCACCACCTCTTGTGTTCTACCACTCTATAATAGGTACATGAATTGAAGTGTTAAAGCCTTACACTTTGAAGATTGTTGACTTTATTTGCATTATAGGTTTTGTACAGATGGACAGATATGTATGAAATGTTCTCTGCTAATACTCTTCAATCGGTACACTGATTGCATTCTTGAGGCCTCAAATAGGTAATACGGCAGTAGCGTTATGTACAAATCCAAGACTTTTGAGGGGCTTGTTGTGGGATGTACAGCACCTCTAGCGCTTAGCGATAACTGCATAGGCCTTGTACAAATTCCAAAAGGGCCAGGATTTCAAGATTGCTAGACAGAAAGTTAACTTGATTTGTTAATTCATGGACATTTTTATGATTGCTTACTTCAAAGATGACTACTTCTAGCTACAGAAAGTTTTCAAACAAACTGCAATCCTGCACCCAATGCAAGTTGTATGGTAAGCTTATATCTTGCCTGGTTAACACAAGTTGATCTCACAAGTGATAGTAAAGTTGTGATTTACGATTGCCCATGGCAGTTTATAGGTCGTTAAGAATGTGGTATTTGGCATATGTGTAGCCCATATCCAATCATGTCAGTTGTATCTATTCAAACAAACTGCAGCCATCGCCTTTACACCCCTACTCTTTCTCCTGATTGCACCCCAAGATCTGGTACCCTCACTGAGGGATGGAATCCATGCTACATTTCAGATCAGAACAATTGTGTAAAGTAGTAGGATTTCACAGGTTATGGTATATACTATGGCCAACATCAATCAAACTGCCAATAATGCCTCGTTAAAAGATTGACATAAACTTTGAATAATTGGTGAATGGCACAGTTGGAACATTATGGCCATCAAAAAGTCAACTCAGGGTATGTAAAATATAACTTGAGTGAAAAGTTTACATGTACAGTATTAGGATTCATTTCTAGACCAGGATAATGATGTGAAGATTTGGCGTGTGTGTGTGTGTGTGTGTGTGTGTGTGTGTGTGTGTGTGTGTGTGTGTGTGTGTGTCTGTGTGTGTGTGTGTGTGTGTGTGTGTGTGTGTGTGTGTGTGTGTGTGTCTGTCTGTCTGTCTGTCTGTCTGTCTGTCTGTGTCTGTGTCTGTGTCTGTGTCTCGCGTGACAACCGGTGCCGTACAGCAGTCTGCACACTGTGCACAGCTGGTGTGTGAATGTGTATGTATGCGTGTATGTCTTTTTTCAAAGCGCTTTGAGTAAACTTCCTAGTTGTGATACTGTGCTACATAAATACATATTGCAATATATTGTATTGTAATATGGGTCAGTCATATTTGATTTTTGTTCATGGCCCCTAATATGAATAAGCATCTAATGTAAAGAAGTAACTATGTGTACCAATTGTCATGCTTTTACCACAAATTACCAGGTAGTTAATATGGGCTGGCCATATTTGATTTGGCGGCCATCTTGAAAACAATGATTTTTTTTCCCGCGACGCCTCCAATGCTAATATTAATCAGCATATCAAGGACATGTGTACCGATTTTCATGCTTTTACCACCAAGTGTCAGGTAGATTCATTAATATGAGTTGGTCATATTGGATTTGGCGGCCATCTTGAAAACGATGACTTTTTTGTGACTCCTCCAATGCTAATGTTAATCAGCATATCAAGAAGGATATGTGGACCGATTTTCATGCTTTTACTACCAAGTCTCAGGTAGATTCATTAATATGGGTCGGTCTTATTGGATTTGGCGGCCATCTTGAAAAAGATGAATTTTGCGCAACGCCTCCAACGCTAAACTTAATCAGCATATCAAGAAGGATATGTGTACCGATTTTCATGCCTTTACTACCAAGTGTTAGGTAGATAGGTAGATTCATAAATATGAATTGGCCATATTGGATTTGGCGGCCATCTTGAAAATTAATAAATTTTTCATGACGCCTCCAATGCTAATGTTAAGCAGCATATTAAGAAGGTTATGTTTACCGATTTTCATGCTTTTACTACAAAGTGTCAGGTAGATTCATTAATATGGGTCGGCCATATTGGATTTGGCGGCCATCTTGAAAACGATGCATTTTTCGCGACGCCTCCAACGCTAACATTAATCAGCATATCAAGAAGGATATGTGTACCGATTTTCATGCTTTTACTCAAAAGTGCACGATCAAATCACCCATCCGCTGGACTACTGCCCTTGTCCTGCTATACCACCTACAAGAGGTCCACCTGAGATATCATTCAGACCTACCACAGGACATTGGACCAGGTTTAACTGGGACTTTCAACAAAATCTGGCTCCGTCTACTGCAAATATTTGTTAATGACTTATAATGGATGCTGATCTTTTTGAATGATCAGCTCATCTGCACCACCACTAACAACACTACTACAGTGGGTTACATTTAAACCACTATGAACTTCACAGTGTGAGTTGTTTGTCCTATTTATTTTCATTTTTTTGTACAAACTTCAGGGATTTTTGGGAACCTGTGAGTATCGGTCAAGTGTTTTTATTGCCCATGGCTGTGAGGGAGGGTTTTTTTTGTTTTGTATTTGTCATGTTTTGTTTCAAGATTTTTTCCCAAGGACATTTCAAGGTGACTTAACAGCTGTGGAAACGGTAACAATTGGTGCGCATCAGTGAGGTTTTTACTCAGGAGAAGCCAGTTGTGTGGAGCATCAATCTAAAACTTTTCACATAGCAAAAAGGAAAGACGAAAAAAAACCTTAACAGTGTGTGTACTCTCAAGATATTCAGGTTCAAGTGTGTGACCATTTTTGGTTAATCCAGACAATATTTTGTATTCTCCTTGAGCCATTTTGAGATGCAAGTGTCTCTGTAATATGTGTAGAAAATTGATATTTAATGAGATAAATTTTGGTGTGGAAAGACACACACACACGTGCGCACGCACGCACGCACGCACAAGTTGGGGTCACAGTTAATTATGTCAGTAAGACGCAACTGTGCTGAGGCCAGCTATTGAAGGTCGTGGCGTCCATCCCTTTATATCTATTTCCCCTGCATTACCTCTCTATAATGTATAGTCTAATCGGAGACATTACATTATATTGCTCTTAGCTGATGCTTTCATTTATTCAAAGCGACTTACAACTATTATTTTTCAGGGTATTGGTTACAGTCCCTAGAGCAATGTGGGGTTAAGTGCCTTGCTCAAGGGCACTTCAGCCATGGATGGAGATGTAGGGAGATGTCAGTGGGGATTCGAACCGACAACCCCTAGATTGAAAGACCAACTCTCTAACCACTAGGCCACGGCTGCCCCAATGGAGACATTGGCTCTTTCTCAATGCCCAGTGTTCTAGCCTTGCTAGGACGTGAAATGCCCAGTGATTGGATACTCTTTGGTGAACTCCGTGGAGTATCCAATCACCAGGCGTTTCATGTCCTAGCAAGGCTAGAACACTTGACATTGGGAAATGGTGATTGTATCGACCTCTTTCCCTATGGTAGAATCTGCTTATACTGCCCCTTGTGGACAGAATGGGGATGACAATGATGATCATGCATAATAACTGACCGATTGATTTGATGTTGCAAAGACATGAGACCTTAGCAGTTATTTACTCATAAACATCATCAAAGCAAAGGTTTGCTAGTGTGAAGGGCAAAACACAAATACACAAAAACAACCCAGCTTTGTAAGATCTGTTGTCTACACAAATGAGTTAGCAGTTACCATAATGCTTCTAACATATTAGCGTTTTTTTTCACTCTCCTCTCTCTTTCATAATGACCCCCTTCACTCATGATGAGTAGCCCACACCATCACCATGGTTACAAGCTGAGAAGCAACCAGAGAGAGAGAGAGAGTGCGAGAGAGAGAGAGAGAGAGAGAGAGAGAGAGAGAGAGAGAGAGAGAGAGAGAGAGAGAGAGAGAGAGAGAGAGATATTTCGTCATGTCACTGGAAAAACACTGGGTGAAAAATGATGCATTTATGGTATTTTGAGAGGATATTTCATTAGTGTAGACAAGAGGAATAGAGGAAAGGTAATCCATATTTCACCAATGTCAGTACCAACCCCCGACGCCCTCACCGCAACAACCCTACACCCATTTCCTTTCATCCCTTACTAAGTACGGCACAAGCATATAACACACACACATGTAGAAGGTAGAACAGAAAAGCTGCGGAAAATTGACTTCTGAGAAGGGGAAAGGTCTTTCATCAACAACAGAGAGAGAGAGAGAGAGAGAGAGAGAGAGAGAGAGAGAGAGAGAGAGAGAGAGAGAGAGAAAGAGAGAATAAGAAAGAGAGAGAGGGAGAGGGAGAGGGAGAGTGAGAGCGAAGGATACAAAGTCACCTTATTAAAAGCAGATTATTTCCATGCTAGGCTCGACAACAACAAGGTCTTTTGTGTGTGTGTGTGTGTGTGTGTGTGTGTGTGTGTGTGTGTGTGTGTGTGTGTGTGTGTGTGTGTGTGTGTGTGTGTGTGTGTGTGTGTGTGTGTGTGTGTGTGTGTGTGTGTGTGTGTGTGTGTGTGTGTGTGTGTGTGTGTGTACGTGTGCGTGTGCGCGCATGCGTGTGTGCGTGCGTGTGTGCGTGTGTGTTTGAGCAGGGTGCAAGGTCCATTGCATCACTAGATCAGCCCCTCCCAGTTGACCTTCGCAGTGACCTCTCGTCCCAAGCCCCGATTAACTTCTCCACAGTGACTCTGGGGATTCACAACAGCTAATTAGGAAACAGAACAAACACACAAGGACTCTCATTGTGCATGTGTGTGTGTGTGTGTGTGTGTGTGTGTGTGTGTGTGTGTGTGTGTGTGTGTGTGTGTGTGTGTGTGTGTGTGTGTGTGTGTGTGTGTGTGTGTGTGTGTGTGTGTGTGTGTGTGTGTGTGTGTGTGTGTGTGTGTGTGTGCGCACATGCTTCTGAGTGTTTGCATGCATGTGTATTACAGTGTGTGTGTGTGCGCGTGCGTGCGTGCGTGCGTGCGTGCGCGTGTGTGTGTGTGTGGTCTGAAAAAAAGCCAGATTAGCGAAAGTACAGATTTTTGACCTTTTAAACTAGTTTAGCTTACATGATTTGACAAATATCACCAATCAAAGTTAAAATGCCGGTCACTTACTTTCAGGTCAGCACAATGCAGTGCAACAAAATGCAATGCGAGTGGTAACAGAATGGCAGCAGGTGTGCTCATCATTTTCAGTCATCATTGTGCATTCCCATTGGTCAGTATAATTGTCATTGAGAATGTCATTGGTCAATAAAGTCATCATGGTAGCACAAGGCCGCCGTATCACAGAATAAAAAAAGCTTTGCATTTATGGGCAGGACAATTTCATTTTTAAGCTGCTCCAGAGACTTCCATTTTCATTTGTCTTTTAACCTTTGGCCACACAATTTCCGAGAGCTTTTCTGACCTTAATGTGGCACACCACATCTTAACTGGGACCCCAATAGACTGACAGACACACGCGTGTACACACTCAGACGCACACTTTTAGCCACACAAACACACCAATATTTTTGTCTTTTATTCTTACTGGTACGGAAAACAGAGGCATCTTGTATATCTCAAGGTACAGCAGTATATGGTCGTCTGTCGTTTCATTGCAGTACAGTTGAAGCCATGGAGCCCAATGGAGCATGGAGACAAAACAAGAGCCATATGACAAGCCATGTACCTTTTTTTTCCTCTCCCCTACTCAGAGTGTCTTTCACAGTAGTAAGTGGTTTTCTCTGATGTGTAAAAGTACAGTACATCCCATCGCTTTGTTTGGGCTCGGTGTTAGAGCAACACAAGGTAATCTTTTCAGGCTTAAAACAACGTTTTTCAAAATTAGTTTCGTAACATAGGGAAAGGCACGTCTGAATTCACTTTATGGTCCTCCATGCGCTAGCACACATAGGACACTGCTAGTGCCGGTTTTCTGGTAGGCCTACAGCTCGACACAGTGCGACTCGCCCGCCACTTCTTGCTTTACGATTGAGCTGTGTCGCACCTATTTGAAAAGCAAACAGTGGCGGCTGAGTCACACTTTGTGGAGTTGTAGGCCTATCAGAAAACCGGCAGTGGAAAAGAAGCAAAGGATTGGAGGAGTTGGGCATGCCTGTGAAGTTTAAAAAAAGAGTTGGCTGGGAAGTTACTCAGTGTTGCTTTAACGCAACCCAATCCAAGTTTTGATCCAACATTCTCCAAAACATGACAGTTCCTTGGACTTTTTTAAAACGATATATTCTTTTTTTATTGGCTTGAAGTGTCCATTTTCACTTTTGAATGTTAATTTATGTCATTTTTTATATAGAGACAAATACATTGATAAATAAATATATAGAGAGTGATAGAGTGAAAAGGAACAGTTGGACTAGATAGAAGTGGTGTGTTAGCCCTATATAGCCTAGCTTGTTTCAATTTACTCCATCTCTTTGGCTGATAATCATGATTGTATTTCCATGTTTATTGGTTCACTCCTAATATATGTACTGCATATTTATATATTATATATATTTTTTCTCCCAACTCTGGATATATGCCGAAGGTGCTTGTTAAAAGGGGAAAGGTGAACCAGTGTCTTGTAACCCACTCTGTAAAAATGAAAAAGTTCCCTGAAGAACCCACACAGTAAATTCTGCAGTTTTCATTTAACACTTACAGAGTTGATTTGACATAATTTGGGCTTAAATGAACTCTCTAAGTGTTGAATTAACACCGCAGCATTTACTGTGCATATGGTTTGCCACTTTGGAAGAACCTCTAAAAGTTCTCTGAGGAGTTTCAGAGGAACCCAGATTTTCTTGATGGTTCCTCAGAGTGAGTACCCAGGAACCCAATGCGTCTGTGAAGAACTCTTCAATGACCACTGTGTTCTTCAAGGAACCGTGGGGTTCTTGTCAGAATTTGTAGGTATTCAGAGAACTTTCTCACGCAATCCAACTGGGGGTTCTCTGTGGAACCTTCACATTTTTACAGTGCACAGCAATACTTTGGCAGCATGAGTCAATCGCTACAGAAACATTGCACTGGGAACAAGTTTAGCACAAAGGAAAAAAAAAGTTTGATAATGTACAATCCCTCGCTTTTTATGATGGGGTTTCCTTTTTTTTTATTTCATTTTGTCTCTTTGCGCTTTTTTGTTTGTTCTTTTGAGTAAACGTGTGTGTGTGTGTGTGTGTGTGTGTGTGTGTGTGTGTGTGTGTGTGTGTGTGTGTGTGTGTGTGTGTGTGTGTGTGTGTGTGTGTGTGTGTGTGTGTGTGTGTGTGTGTGTGTGCGTGCGTGCGTGCGTGCGTGCGTGCGTGTGTGCGTGTGTGTAGAGCTGGTGAGGTGAAGAGCTACAGTACATGGGTGTCTAGATGTTTGACGTCACTTTACAAAGTTCCTCATTGATTGTATTTTTTTTCTTTTCTTTTTTTTTTTTTTAGAAAAATACTTTTTGGGTTCCCATCATCACCTGTTTGTTTCTATATGTTGACTATTCTGTGACCAAATGATACTCTTATTATTACTATTATTATTATTATAATTATTATGATATAAATGTGTTTCAGAAAAAAAAACTGACCCTAAACTTATATACCGTAATTTATGCTAAATTGAGGCTTTGCTAATGTACAGTAGTGACGCTGTAAATTAGGACTTATTTATTTTATGTCCACGTTGCTTTCCTGTTTCTTTGTGACGCCATGTTGAAACTTATTTGTTTTGGTATTCATGGAGTGATGGTGTGATGAACTTGTAGTAGAGAGAGACAGAAACGTTGTAGAGAGTAGAGAGAACTGATGTGCGGGTCTTGGTTTGTCAAAGCACGTTTGCTAGAAGGTTTTACCATTTTTTGCACCTTTATACATTTATTCATTTCAAGTGATTGAATAACAAATATTGTTATATACCTTAGCAGAACACGGTATCAGTCGACTCAAATCATCGTTTTTAAAGACACAGGGGAGGGTTCATATCATGGGGTTGAAAAAATGTATCCACGACATCTCTTTCATAGTCATGAAGATTTTACAAAAAAATGAGTTTTGTGGCCTCAAGGTGGGACTCTTGCTTGCTTACGTACAAAAAAGTTTTTTTTTTCACGCAAACAGGTTTGTGTCAATGACTTTTAAGCCAATGATAACATTGTTTTTTTCAAAGTGCATAACCTCTTTTAAAATCTTTGACAAATCAGGACCAGATGACAGACAGAACACAGTCAAACTTATCAGTGTCAATTCAAATACTTTGAGTGTTGAATTTAGTAACAAATATAGTAATGTTCCTAACAGGGCCTTAAGCACCTTTGACTGGGCCCGGAACAAATCAGCTGAAACGACCCCCCACCCCCTCTCAATACAAACACACACCCACACACACACTCCTAACAGCTGACTCCTTTTGTTCAGTCTATTTGAGTGTTGAATTAACACTGTGAAATTTGAATGTGCTCTTAAGTCTCGTGTAGTCCAGTGTAAGTACAGTCCAGTCCAGTGTAAGTCCAGTTCGCTTTATGCTGATCTCATCTCATGCTGCTGCTGTGAGATTCTCTCTCTTTGATTGTGGCCGACCCTGTAATGTATTTGATCTGTGCAAAATGTATTATTCATTCATTGTGTGCGTGCGTGCGTGCGTGCGTGCGTGCGTGTGTGCGTGCGTGCGTGCGTGCGTGCGTGCGTGCGTGCGTGCGTGTGTGTGTGTGTGTGTCTGCTTGTCTGAG
This sequence comes from Engraulis encrasicolus, assembly GCF_034702125.1. Lineage (NCBI taxonomy): Eukaryota > Metazoa > Chordata > Actinopteri > Clupeiformes > Engraulidae > Engraulis > Engraulis encrasicolus. The sequence goes on from NC_085857.1 coordinate 30,855,303, forward strand.
AGGTGTTATCGGTACATCTGAATTAAATCATCACCTCTCTACTTTTTGTACCCAGATTATTTGTTTTTTTTTTCTTAATGTCATCTTGTTTGTTTGTTTGTTTGTTGTGGTTGTTGCTTTTTCTATTATGATGTATTATTTATGATGTGAGGCTCTCCATAACAAAAACAAACACAACACAACACAACAACAATCTCATCTCAAGGCAGCACTCGCCTCCTTTAAATAAGCCTTTCGAGGACTAGAGCGTTTGCTTCTCTTCTTTCTTTTTCTTTTTCTTTTCTTTTCATCTACCCTTTTATTTATTTCACTCCTCTCTTCTTCTCCACTCACTTCTCCCCAACCACCTCAGGTGAGCTAATAATAAAAAAGAAGAAATACACACCCACACACACACACAGATGGTGTGTGTTTGAAATCTTCAGGCCATCATTTTTTTAGACACTGGAGGGGAAACTGCTACCAAACTGTTGTAAATTGTTGGAGCAGGTGTGTGGTGTGACATGATGAAAACAGAGCAAATTTAAATAAATATATATTTTTGAAAAAGTTGCCTTAGAAACCCTGACAATAAGCAGGGGGACCAAATGAAATTTTCAACAAAAAATGAGTAAAGAGTCCAATAAATAAGTAAATAAAAGTACAGTAAATAAACAAAATGTCTGCTTCAGCTAAGGGTGAGATACGTAGTAGTTTTCAGTCTTGTCTTTTTGTAGAAGAATAAAGTGGCATTAGAGGAGGGTTATGACCAGAGATAGTGAGATTATAAGTGTATTCTCTCTGGTGTACGTAACAGAGCACTGTCCACTCTTAATAGTGAAATCTTTGTCACCACGTTGAGGCAACGTTGGTACAACGTTGTCGTAACTGAAACAATGTTTTGAGATTCCTTTCTTCTTGTCTTTCTTACTAATCCCCCCTTTTTTCCTGACCCTTTTCTTCCTTTTACTACCTTTCTTTCTTTCTTTCTTTCTTTCTTTCTTTCTTTCTTTCTTTCTTTCTTTCTTTCTTTCTTTCTTTCTTTCTTTCTTTCTTACTTTTGATGTCAACCCCTAGTTTCCAAAGTGATGCATTTGTAAGCTTTTTTGTTCGTTTTGGTTTTGTGTGAGTCAAAGACAATTGTGTTAATAAAACCAAAATGATTCCAGAAATATTGTGGCTACCTCGCCATCTTTACCTGTGTATTTTATTCATCACACTGCAATCCGCCTCAGAGACTCACAGGTGCAACAATATGCTTATTAGCCACTCATGGGTAATCGGTTAGGATGTCAGACTTTTAACCCAAAGGTTGCTGGTTCGACTCCCGACCTGCTAGGTTGGAGTAATTAACCAGTGCTATGGTATTAGGTTGGATATTGTAGTAGATACCTCAAATTTGACATACAAGTAGCAATGTCTCTTAAACGGGACCCATTTAAACCATAAGGCTTTGTCACAAGATAAAGGAGGTGTAATGAAGACCATTTGAACTGTTACTGAAATTTGCCTTTGTACGGCAGGGGTGCATTTCTAGAAACCATAGTTGCTAGCTACCGTATGTTAGCTACTTTGATGTTTGCGATGCAATTTCCCATTGACAACTACCCAAGTTGCTAACTGGCTAACAACTACACTTTCGAGAAACACACCCCAGCAATGTAATGTGATGTTCCTCCCACGACCTCCAAGGCTCTGGAGTATAACGTGGGTGATGGTTATCTGAGAGTAATGGAGGCTCTGGGACAACAGGAGGACAGGAGCAGTGTAAGTGCCAGTGCCGAATTGCGGAGGCGGAATGAAAACCATTTTCAGTCTTTAAACTCAACTGTGACAAAATCTGTAGTTACTGCCCTTTGCCTTTGTAGGGCACACACTCTGAACATGCTTGAATGTCCTCCTTGTGAAAGAGAAAGCACAACTGGGAAACGTCAACTCCCATTGCCTTTGTGACAGCACTCCACAGACCACAAGTGAACGCTGCACACGGCACACAACGAAATTGCATTTATGCCTCACCCGTGCAAGGCAAGAGTCCTTGTAAATACAATAGATTATTTTATCAATCCTGAGGGAAATGAAGGTGTCTGACTTAGTCAAAAGCGTCTGCTTTGGTCAAAGGCGTTTTGGTCAAAAGCGTTTTGGTCAAAAGCGTCTGCTAAATGTAATGTAATGTAATGTGATGTCCCTCCCACGACCTCCATGGGCTGCCTCTTCTCAGGCTCTGGAGTATAACGTGGGTGATGGTTATCTGAGAGTAATGGAGGCTCTGGGACAACAGGAGCAGTATAAGTGCCAGGGCCGAAGTGCGGACCAAGCCAGTGGAGGCCAGCGCCCAGGGGCCCATGGAGTCCAGTGGGCCCAGTGGGGCTCATCAGAGGCGACTCTATTGTAGGTTCAGCTGTGGGGCCCCAAGCAAAATGTCACTGGAGTGAACGTTTGAAACGTGAACGTTTGTTGTTGTCTGGCCCTGGGGCCCATGGAGCTATTTCATAGCCTATTTCGATGTATTGTGCTTAGAGGGATAGCCCATTGAGATATCTTGTTTTTGAGGGGGTCCCCAGGACAAGACAGTACAGTACAAATCACAGAACACTGAACACGACAACACTTTCGCACATGCAATACATTCACTCAGAATCTCCCCCAATCCGTCTCTAGTAAGTGCACTAGGGAGGAGTGTAAATAGGCTCCTGTAGGAGACGAGGGGCCATGATTCACAGTCGGCCCTCTAGCACACTTTAATAGACAGGGAGACAGAGGCGGGAGATAGATGTGGACTCATGGCCGTAACTACCATTGAGGACACAGAGGTCATGTGTTCTGTATTTTTTTTTCAGTAATGTAAAATGTATCTGTGATAAAAATTGATATATGATCGACAATGATCAATTCAGTCTGTATACGCCACCCCCATTTATCCTCAAGGCAGTGATTAATGAAAACAAACTTAGGAGTTTGACTGAAGTGTTTGAAGTGTTCTAAATGTACAGTATGCAGTACAGCACGCAGTATTTTACCCCAGTATTTGAAAATGTCTGGTTACGGCCTTTCTTACGACAGACTCGCACGCACACACTTGGGGACAGGGCCACTGACAGCTTTGACCGAGCCCGGGACAAAATCATCTGAAAGGGCCCCCCACCCTATACAGTACATACAATGTAATGGGGTCCCAATTCTGGAGCCCCTCTTTCTTTCCCTGGGCCTGGGACAACTGTCCCCTTTGTGTGTGTGTGTGTGTGTGTGTGTGTGTGTGTGTGTCCCTGCCGGGTATGCTAGTAGACGTGGGAGCATGCACGCACACACGAACACCTCCAGAAAACGGTTATAAAAGGGAGATCACTCATTTATCATGTGTTCCAGACCCAGACACCGTGAGGGTATCGTATTGTACATTAACACACCACACATGCATGCATGGACTCACACATGTCCACGCACACACGCAATGCACGTACACACCCTGAAATGACCTGATGACCCTTGTGGATAAGGGGATGAAATGGAGAGCCCAGAGCCTTTTCAACTCTTTTAAGGGGTTTGAGGATTGGGTGGGTGGCCCAATATTGTTGAAGGCAATGCAACACAGCTGGTTTGCTTTTCGAGGTGAAATGCAAAAATGGTGCACTGTCACACACACATACACACGCATACACATACACACACACACACACACACACACACACACACGCACGCACGCACGCACGCACACATGCGTGCATGCACGCACACACACCCTTCATCATAGCAAGAGCTAGAGCATGGACTTCAGTGCGGTCAACAACTGTGCAGTGCAGTACAGTGTTGTGATACTGCCACCTAGTGGTGAATTGTGAAAAGTAAGTGAAATGCATACACCACCTATATTTTCAGATCACAAATCACCCCATCATATTAATGCACGCCGTTCCACCAGTGCAGCACTGTAATAGCCATTGAAAAGTTAACTACAATAGTACTACACTATTATGACATAACACAGGGCCTTAAAAGTGCACTGTGTGTAATATTTTTTGCAGTTTCTTTCCAGAATTCGACCTTTTTCATGAATACATGCCATCCCAATAAAATTCATTTTGACTAAGGAAAATGCACTTTTCACACATGAAAAGGGGGATCTTCTCCATTGTCCGCCATTTTGAATGTCCAGAAATAGACCTCTTTAGCTATAAAACTTACTGCACTTTGATCATACTAGTAAATATTAATTCGTCATTAAGTAAATATTTATGGAAATATCAAATTTGGCATTTCAATAAGAAGCATAGTTGCAATACCTACTCTTTTCACCATTCTACACAGTCCCGGTCCGAGGAATGCCAAAAAAGCCTGGTCTGGTTGGGGTTAACAAAGCTTTTAAGGTGTAGACCATAAGGTGTAGACCTTGCTGTAGGTATAGAGACCCTATGCTGATTACGATCAACTGTAATTATGCCCTCTGATAAAACCAACATGGCACCATCAACAGCGATAAGATAACACGGTGACTTGAACCACATATCGCGCGTGTGTGCACTACAACTTTGCATTTTAACTTGTACACCACAATGCCCTGTGACAGGTTTGGGTTGGGGGTGGCTTTGGTCTGGGTACAATTTCGCCAATTCCCTTGCTTGTTTTGGCGTTCTTGGCAAAAGTGAAGCTGCAGAAACATTGCTTTATTGACAGGTTAGGGTTTGGGATGGATTTGGTCAGGGCACAGCTCAGCATTGTAGGCCTACATGTCGATCCCAACCTTTTGATGAGCAGTCTCCAACCACTTACACTGCCATGACCTGCTATCACACTCACGTATACTATTTGACTGAGATGGGAGAAGGGAGGGAGAAGGGGGGGGGGGGCAACATAGGGTCCTCAATACATTCTATGCATTGGTTCAGGGGTCCTTTCAAATGACTTTGTCCCGGGCCCGGCAAAAGCTGTCAGTGGCCCTGGACACAAACACATATGCACGCACACACAAACACACACACACACATGCGCGCACGCACGCATGCACCCACGCACACACATACTCTCACTCTCACTCTCACTCTCACTCTCTCTCTCTCTCTCTCTCTCTCTCTCTCTCTCTCTCTCTCTCTCTCTCTCTCTCTCTCTCTCTCTCTCTCTCTCTCTCTCTCACACACACACACTCACACACACACACACACACACACACACACACACACACACACACACACACACACACACACACACACACACACACACACACCCAAACACGCCTAGAAACACTCCGTTGAGTATAAAACTGAAAATGTATGGTAATGGAGATGGGAATTCGATGGGGCTCGTTCCTGCTCAGCAGTGAAGGCTTTCACATCGCTCCCATTCATCTTTATTTGGGAGGTCTATTCCCTGTATCCCCTACTCTTCCTCCTTCCTTGACTTTTTCTCTGTCTTTGCCTCTCCCTCTCATTCTTTCTCTTGTTAAGCGGGCTTCCCACGCTTATAGTAATCCTCCCTGTTCTCCTTTAGTATTTCTGTGTCTCTCCTTTCCCTCTCCTTTTCTCTCTCTCTCCCTCCTCAGTCCCTCCACCAGCTCCACCCCTCCCCCCAGGGCCGTATTAACCCACAGGCTAGATATGGCTGCGGCCTAGGGCCCCCCACCTGCCAGGGGGGCCCTGATTGGCCAAAAGTGAAAAATTGCAGAATTGCAATAGATGCAATATTGAAGAAATATTTCATCTGTTGTGTTAAGTGCAGTTGGTAGACATGTTATCCTCAATTCCTAGCTCGTAATTATGACACTTTATATGTACGTACATGTACATTTGTCCGGGGTCCCACAGCAACCTGTAGTCTAGGGGCCCCAGGGCATCTTAGTCATCTGGCCATGCATGTGCATATACACACGCAGGGCCGCCGACAGCTTTGGCTGGGCCCGGGACAAAGAAATCTGAAAGGGCCCCAAACCCAATCAATACAATGTAATGAGGATCCAATTCTGGGCAACCTCTCTCCCTGTGCCTGAGACAAGTGACCCCTTTGCACCCCCCCCAACCCTTGGCTTTCATGCACGCACGCACGTACGTACCTACCCACACAGACGTGCCCAAGCGTAAATGTCTCCTATTAGGTGTGCCACACCAATGAGAATAAATGTCTCCGATATGGTGTGCCATATCAATGAGGATAAATGTCATCGTCTCCCCTCCTGTCACCAAACGTTGTGTATGACATATGACCTCCACAAAACCCTACTATGGGGAATTCATGTTGGATAAGTAATGAGGTCCCCAATGTTATATTGAGCTGCACGCGTGTGTACGTGCATGTGTGTGCGTACGTGTGTGTGCGCATGCCTGTGATTTACTTTGTGTGTGCATGCATGTGTTTGTGAATCCACAAGAAAAGACTGAACAAAGAATGATACATTTTATGTTTTTTTTTCTTTAGGGCAATGCAAGATACAATGTAAACATGATACAGAACAACAACAAAAACATAAGAACCAAAAGATAAAGCAAAAGACTTTTGTTTTGTTTTTTTTAAACCTTTTTTGTTCTTTTTTTGGAAGATGAGCTGTAAAACAAATAAAAAAAAGAAATAAAAATAAAAACATCTCTTGCTTTCAAAGGAAACTCCACAGCCTGGGAAAGAGAAGAGAAGAACGAGAGTTTTGGTGGGAATAGAAACATTGTATAAGGAGTAATCCAATTTAATTCCCTCCCACTATCTCTCTCACTTTCACTTCACTTTCGCAAATGCAAATATTATTCCACTGAGCTTTACAAGCCTTAAAACGCCAAGGTCGTCTTTATTGTATTTCAACAAGCAAATTATCTCTCGCTCTTATTTGATTTCATTCGTGTCCAAACCATGACGGCTTGGCCTGTCACGGCTGTATCCCGAAGCCAAGCTCTACAGTACTGTGAAACCATATCCTTTGAAAGCAGAGATACAAACCACATGCAGCAAAAAACCCTCCTAAAACAAAATAAAAATTAAACCGAATAAAAACATTCTGATAAAGCTGATTCTCCACAATGATCAATCAAAAATATAGCACCGAAATTGGTCCATCTACAGTCATGTTTGAGGAGTTGGATAAGGGACTGTGTGTGTGTGTGTGTGTGTGTGTGTGTGTGTGTGTGTGTGTGTGTGTGTGTGTGTGTGTGTGTGTGTGTGTGTGTGTGTGTGTGTGTGTGTGTGTGTGTGTGTGTGTGTGTGTGTGTGTGTGTGTGTGTGTGTGTGTGTGAATGAATTAGTACATTTCTGCAGGACAGCAGCAGCATTGGTTTTCAGCAGAACACAAAACTGTCTTTTGGACATCATATGACTTCAAAATGCTCCTTTGACCTCTCAGTGTGACTCACTGGGAACCTTATCAGGAAGCATGTTCATGCCACAGATATTAGCGTTCGCGAACCGAAAAGTTGGTTCGCAATGCGAACTGCAAAATACCTTTTTTTTCTCCGCAAACCGTGACGACAACGTGGTCATCAGCAGGTTCATCCGGGTAAAAAGTCGCATGCGGAAAAAGTCCAGAGCCTGGTATGAACACGGGCGGTTCGCAAATAAGCACTTTAGTGCCGGCACCGGCTCCGTTCTGGTTGGCCTGAAAGCCCTAACTGTGTCTTTGCAGAACAGAAGAACATGATTATGAAACGACTAACAAGCTACACTCGGTTAGTTCTACTTCTAAAAGGAAATTTTAAAACAAAAATAGATGGCAATTAAGCAATGTGACTATAGGGCAGACACCCAGTTTGTCTGTCACTGACGATGACAGACAAATCGAATAATGTAATCAAAAGAATGAAAGGAACAACAGACTGACACTACTCTATCGTAACAACGTTTAGTAAGCCTAAAGGGCATGAAACCACAATTAGACCAAGTCGAAAGTAAGAAGCAGATTTAATCAATACCTTATGAAGCCACCTTTGCGCTCAACAGGGGACATAAAATGCAATAAAACTAAGATAACATTTAAAAAAATAATGACCACGCTAAATCAAAAACCTACTTAAAACTCTCCCTGTGTATCACACACCTCACAACCCGAGTGCACGTACAACAAACTTTCTCAAAAACGACTCCCCTCCCTACACAGAGCAACAACCCCTCAAGCAGAGCTAGGTAATATTTGTTTTTCCCCCAATAATATTACATAATATTACGTACTTGCACTGTACAAAACTAACGCTAACTCTAAATCTATGGTACAGTGTATGTAATAAAATGCACATAACATGTTACACATGGTACCTACGCGATGTAACAGGGATAGTAGCCATGGCTTCTTACGGAAACATTGCTTTCCTAAGCATCATTTGAAGAAGCCCAGGTACGAGGGTGCAACCCCCCATATTTGCCAAAGTGGCCTACTGTAAGCTCTGCAAGTGGGCTTTGTGCACTATGTCTCAACTTCCCGACACTAAACACCACCTCCAACATACTCCCAACATTCTCACCCCTCAAACCCTGCCAACAGACAACACTGTCTACACACACGCAAGCACGCACTTACACACGCATGCACACACACACACACACACGTGCACGCACACACACCCACACGTGCACGCACGCACACACACACACACACACACACACACACACACACACACACACACACACACACACACACACACACACACACACACACACACACACACACACACACACACACACACACACACACACACACACACACACACACACACACACACACACACACACCTGTCTATCCCTTCTCTGACCATCGTTTCTCATAGGGACTTCTTTGTAAGATCCCAGACTGATGGACACCAAAATCTTAAGTTTTTATACAAGGTGAATAAAGTAGGAAAACAAAAAAGAAACAGAGAATAAAATGTAGCTACGCTAAAATGATACAAAAGTAATAGGGTCTGTCTAGTCCCATCAATGACGAACATTAACATCTTGGATTTCTGCCAAAGTATAGAAAGGTAGGGCAATTCAAGACAGGGTAGCATAGCTACATCCCTACAAGCTAAACTAAACTAGCTAAAAAGCTAACATCTATGCTTAAAGTCAAATCTACGCTAATAGCGAAGAGATGATTAGGCCTACTACAGTTGGAACACGCACATTCACACTGTGTAAGCGATAAACCTCTGCAAGCCCATTCAACTTGTTGACAAAATATGTGATCATCAAATGACTCAATGATCAATTCTGTCTGAAAATTGAAAACAAATGTGTCTGCTGCTGTCCTACAAATACGGTAGACGCCTGGTGCATGTGGCAGTCTATGAAGAAGCAAAGTCGATTTCAGTTAGTGTCTTTGTGGCATTTTCAGTCCAGGACAAAGACACGACTGGACATGTCATTGCAATTGTCATGGCAACAGCAGGATTGATGGATGGCCAAGGAAGAAAAAGGTGCCACTGTGTGTGTGTGTGTGTGTGTGTGTGTGTGTGTGTGTGTGTGTGTGTGTGTGTGTGTGTGTGTGTGTGTGTGTGTGTGTGTGTGTGTGTGTGTGTGTGTGTGTGTGTGTGTGTGTGTGTGCGTGTGCGTGTGTGCGTGCGTGACACACTCCCACTCTGTCACTCTGCTCCCCCAGTTGCCTAGGTGACTGATCACTCAAGCTTGTCTATCAGCTCGTACTGTAAGGGCCAAAACATACCAAGGCGGTCTTTCTGCTTAGTTTTGGCCGGCGTGTTTTTCTCTGCCTTTCACACTGACAGCGTCGGCGTGCGTGGCCAGTCCTATTCAAAACCCTCACCGCAGCCAAAGCTAGTATGCTACCTTGCCATTCATTTGAATGAGACACCGTCGGTCGCCGGCGTGAAAAATACGCTCGAGATCTATTTTCCAAATGCAGCGCGGCGCGGAGCCGGCTCCCACGCCGCTGACGCTCGACTACCGCCGGTTGGTGTGTAAGGACAGATATGTTTCAATGTATTTTCACCGACGCCGGTAAAAAACGCGGCCGTTCCGCGACGCTTTACCGCCCTGGTGTGTAAGACCCCTAAGGGGGTCTAATCATATATTGGGTACTGTACATCCGCCACTGTACACGGCACGCACATGCACACACACACGCAATGTTAGGGTGTGGGTGCTTAGACATAGTTTTTTGATGGCTTAAGTCAAGTCCGGTCAAATATTGGTGAAGAACTTCAATGACTGTAGCTGTCCCATCTTTTGACTAAAAGAAAACAATACTAATGTTATTACGGTATTTTGTGCAATTGGAGGGCATGTCAATATACTGCATACATTACGGTAATAGCGGCAGTGACATTTCACACGCCAATAACATTTGAAATTACCACTGATTATGTAAAAGATGCAGTTAACATAGACAAGACGAATCAAATAAACGAACCAAAATATAAAAGACCCAAATAAACAAAAGAAATTGTGATTATTATTTTCCCGCAAATTCAGGTGAGATGCCTATTTTCTATTGCACATTTCCTCGTTAATACATTTGAATCATGTCAACAAACAAAGAAAAGGGAAAATGAAACAGGAAAATAAACAGATTAAATTACAATAGTTATGCAGATTGAAAGATAAAATAATAGTAAAAAATAACGAGTACAAACAAAAACAGTTGACGTTAAAGCCGATACACAACTAAATGCGTTTTTTGAAGGCCTATAGCTAGACACACACAACGGTTCCCTTGTAATTCGCAGCACGCTTAAAGCAGTGTAAATTGAATTTACTGAAACAAAAGACACATTTATCCGTTAATAGTGTTGGAGTGGGTCGACACAGGTCCATAATGCCTTCGTCAAAGGAAATTATTTTGTTTAGACTGGGGTGGGAATGGGACTCATAATTCAATTGATCAATACTTGACTAATATTAAAAAGTACCAAGACAATAATGGAATCAATTATCAAATCTGGTGTAACTTACATAACACTACAAAAACAAGTGAAATATAAGAGTGTAAAGTGATTTTAAAAAAATCAGGGGAATTTGTAAGCAAATAACTCCTTTGAGAAAGATGGTACTTTTCCCCACAAGAGTTTTTTTTCAGTTGGATGTATGACTTTTTCTGTGAATATAGAAATACTCCCATGAATATGGGTACTTGTATTTAGGCCCATTAATGAGTGAGATGTTATTTTAAAAAGTATAAAACAGGATCAGGCATTATGGTCGGTGCAATAACAACAGAGGAAGTGTCCATAGTTGCAAAGACGTTGCAGCACACAGCTTTAGAAAAACAATTTGGGAAAGTTGGCAAAAAATGGCCAATGAAGATACAAAAAAAGTTATTTTTAGCTGCTTTAGAATAGGAAAAAAAACATTCAATTATTATATGTTCCATTGTTTTTGCTTTGTTTTCCCACGGTGCAGGGGATGTATTCCAGGGTTTTTTTTAAGTGGAGGTAAATTATTGCCATCTCCACTTCCAGGGGTATTCCAAGAATATTAAGTGACAAACATGGGGTCCGTTTCACGATTCTTGTTGTTGCTAACCGTCTTAAGACATACCTTTCCCTTGGATTTAGTGGTGAGCGTCACTGTCGAGAGAGAATTAAGTCGCTCTTACGAAGGACGTTGCTCCCATCATTAGCAAAGACGCTTTCGAGATACGGACCCCTGGCTAGTTAACCTACATGATATGGTAAACCTGATAATAAAGAGACCATATGTGTCATTTAGTTAAGAAAATGAGGACTGCAGCCTCTTCTATTACATGATTTACCACTACCTCGGTTAGCTAAACCTGCTTTACCACTCTTTCATGGAATACCCCCTTAGGAGCAGAAATAATGAGAAGGCTGTAGCAACACATTTTCATCACTAAGGGACGCCACACTGCCTCGGAAAATGAGACGACCGTGAGCTCACCATGTAATGGTAAAAAGAACCGCCATACTGTATCTGTGTACAGAGGTATAAAAAAATAAACAAAAATTAAATAATCCATAAATATTTTTTCAAAAAAAGAGCTAATTGTTTTCAATAAATAATGTGCTGAGTGTGATGACTGCATCTTTGCGTTAATGCACTTTCCTCCCCCCAAGAAGAAAAAAAAAGTGCATCAACTCACAAAAACGAACCACTTCTTTCATTATTATTGTGCCTGTGCGATCGCACAGCAACGGTAACAAAACAACATTTGCTTTTCGAAAAAAATGATAAACACAAACGAATATAACTGCAATCTAGCAGGTACTTTGTTTAATACTATAATACTGTCCAGCAGAAAACGAAACGGAAAAAAAAATACAAGTTAGTGTTCGGCCCATTGTTTGAGTCCACACTAGTTTCATTAGAAAAATATTTCAGCAGTCTTGAACATCAGCCATTTGATAGACCAGGTCATTGGGGCTTGATAATAATAAGAGGACATGATCTCAGTCTCCGCATGTGAGATGGATAGGGTAGACAGACAAGGAGAGAGAGAGAGAGATGTTTGTAAGCTGTCTCGACATAAGCGAATACTCCAATAACAGGGATTGCTTGCCAATTTGTTAACTAAACTGTTACAATATTTTCTCTTTTGTTAAATTCTCATAGATGAAAAAGAAAACAAACGTTTTCACTATGACAGGCAAAGTGATTTTAAACAGCCCATTATAGAACTCCCAACTTCTATCGCAATACTGCCCAGCAATATTGTTTATTTATATTGAAGCTAGCCCTTGCATATCTGTGCTTTTCTTTGGGTGAAAGAAGAAATCAAGTGCTTCCAGATAACTCAATTAAATACTTTTTTTATTTTCCTATTTTCAGTTATGAAAACCTCGTTTGGGTAGTCCGATGAATACACTGTATTTCCAGTACCCGCTAAAATAAATATACTAATAGGCTACTATACAAATTAGCAAAGAAAAAAAAACATGTTGGTATTTCTATTTGGTTAGATCACATTTTGGGCTCCATAATGTGTATGTCCAGTAACTACCTCCCTGGGACTGCTTGGCTAGCATTATGTGTTGTTTCCAGTATATGTCCTTCCACGTAGGCTACTGTATGCCACAATACCAGTGACAACAAACTAGCTACAAGCAGCAAATATAGTATACACAGTTTTGTTTTGTCTGCTAGACTAGTTTTTGTTTGCTCATTAAAATAAAACAAACTATGATCAAATGAAAGTAAAGATCTACTTCAACCTATTTTTGTAAACTTATTGTATGTATGTTTCAAGACTTGGGCAGATGTTTCCAAAGGGGTTGTTTTTTAAACTCGAAGAAAATACGCCCTCATAATGCATTGTAGTCAATTTGTTACTTTATTTTGAATGCATTGCTATTATAAAGTGTATGTGTGTATGTCTGGTTAGGACAGAGGTGAATGACGATGGCCAATTCTTTAAGCCTCAATAAGATCTCCTTCACAATCCAGGACCCTTCCGACACCCCTAATAGTCCTGGTGTGGTGCTTAACGTAGGCTGACAGTTTAGGTTCGATGTCACAAGAAAGCAGAAATACATCTCTAAGGAACACACACACATGCACACGCAGGCACACGCACACGGACGCTCTCTCACACAAACATACATGAAACAATAAAATAACAAAAAAACAATAACATACAAAAAATAACAACAAAGTTTTTTTTTTTTTACTTTTTAAAAAAAGTACAGGAGATTTAAGTTTTTGTTGGTTTCCTGATCTCCTTTAAGTTGTCTTTGTCTTTGCTGCTAACAAAGAGCTCTGACACAGCATGATCTGTTGTGAACTGCGTACATAACATTCTCATTCATTGCATTGTGAGTGATCGATCTTACATTTGCAACTCTTCTCTACTGCGAAAAACACTAACACATATTCTTTCTGATTTAGTTGTTTTTTTAATCTAAAAGGTTAAATTGGTTTCAAAAATAGATAATTTTGGTGATTTCCATGCACATAAATCTATGGCACAGTGTCTTTTGATTTGGTACTTTATGTTCGATTCACTGGTGATCGCTTGATATACCGCTAGGCATTCAACCCACTGTCGCTCGAAAGAAGGCACCCTTTTGGCATGAACAAAAAAAAATCAGGTATTGTGCAAGGATATCATCCTGCTTCAATGTAGGATATTTTCTTTTTTTATGTAAACCCCCATTTATAAGATGTATATTTTCACTATTTTCTCCTCTCTCCAAAACTGAAGACGAACTTGACCAAGTCTTTCCTGAAGTTACAACCGTTCGTTGCATCCAATTTAAGTCCTTTCTTCCCAGGTCCATTGTCCTATACCTTCCACAATTGCTCCATCACTTGTAAATCCAAACATTTTTCGTTCGGTTTAAGGTAACAATAGAAAACCACATCAAAAACAAAAAAATATCTTCACTCTGTTTGTTTACACTTAATTGACACATCAAGCCATCAGTTGATCGATCAACCAATTAATCCACTGAGCATAACGAAACGAGTCACTAAGCGTTCCGTAGAATGATGATGCATTGGTCTGGCAACAATCATTTCTTGCACTTTAGATAATCAACCAGAAGCAATCGATATATCATATAATCCGAGTGTAACATACAGGGCTTCAAGTTTGGGGAAGGAGCGTTAATGGTGGGGTTGCAGATTAACCATTTTAAGAATATGTACTATTATGACATCACCTTGGGGCTCCCCAGGCTCTATATGAGTCTATGTAGAACCTTAGAATCCTGGGGGAGTTCCCCCAACGTGATGTCATACCTGCAACCCTACCTTTAAGTGTGGCAGCGATCATTTCTTCCGCTCCAGGTAGTTGGAGGGCACCCAGCCCTTACGGTTGTGCAGGCCGTCCAGCACCTGGCAGTACCACCAGCCGTTGGGGTTCTTCTCCAGAACCTCAAGGTTGGTCCCCTCCGGGAACCCCATGGTCTCCTCATCTCCTCGGTACTCGGCGATCGACACGTAGACCTCTCGCAGGGTGTTGTGGATGAGCTGCGACTTCTCGATGGGCTTGGGCCGAACGGTGGACACGGGGATGCCGTTTCTCTGGACGCCGATGATGCTGCTGCTGTTGCTATGGCTCTGGCTGCTGCTGCTGCTGCTGCTGTGACCGAGGGTGGCGCTGTTGTAGCTAATGCTACCTGATGCGGCGATGGTGGTGGACGACCTTCCCCGACTGTCCAAGGTCGCCGATCCACTCTGCGCAGCCCGTACGGCGTTGAAGGAGGAGTTGCGTCGGACACCGGTACTGGAGCGGTGCATGCCGTCCGTGGCTCCCATGGACTCGTTGCGGCGCAGGGAGCCCGTGTTGGCGTGCATGTTGGTGTCCTTCACCGGCTGCGGTGGGGACACGAACACCGACTGAGGGCGAACGGCAGCTTGGCGCACGCCGTTCCTCATCCGCACCCCTGTTCCGCTCCCGGTCCCCGTCCCCGAGCCCGAGCCCGAGCCCAGTCCTGCCCCATTAGTCAAGCCTCCTGTGTGGGCGGTGGACCTGTGGAATCCCCCTGGAGGTTTTGAAGGGATCGGGGGCGAGTGGTGATGGTGGCGCTGGTTGAGGTTGTTCAGCACCTGGACGTGCTGCTCGTTCTTCTCCAGGCTGTTGGACTTGGAGCCTCCTCGGCTGCTGCCACTGCCACCTCCCCCTCCACCTCGTCCTCCCAGCTCCCCGAGAAGTGGGCCGTCCATGGGGTCGTGATCGCCACCGGGAGGCTGCCTGACGGGCTCCAGGAAGTAGGTGGGCGCCCACCCTTCCTCGTGGCCCCAGCGTATGAACCACCAGCCGCTCTCCTGCCTCTCCAGCACCTCCACCTCCACCCCGGCCGGGAAGCTGATCTCCGAGTCCTGGGCGCGCTGGTAGGCGTCCGTGGTGCGGTAGAAGCAGGTCTCCAGGTCCGAGTCGCCGCCGCGGCTGCCTTTGGAGTAGATGCTGGAGAGGTCGGAGGTGCTGCGGGACGAGGCCGAGTCCTCGGACGACACCACCGAGGCCGTTTCGGAGTCCTCACCACCTCCACCTCCGCGGCCGCCACCACCTCCTCCTCCGGGTCTGAGGCTAGAGACGCGGAGGCTACCTGTGGGTCTGAGCTGCCTACGCAGGGTGCTGATGTCCATCCTCTCTGGGCTCTGTGGCTCCGACTTGGTCAGCAGTGGCTTGGGCCGGACCACAGGCTTGGGGCGGGCCAGGGGACTCTGCGACGACGTGAGGCTTTCTCTGGAGTCCTCGTCTGCTCGGCCGCTGCGTCTGGCACTGGCCTGTCTGCGGAAGCCTCGGCTTCCAGACTCGTCGGAAGAAGACCTGGGGCTGGTCTCGTCTCCTCTGTTCAGGGATTGGCTGCGGGAGAGGTCAGGGGTCACCTTTCTCAGGGGCTTGCTGGATCCGCTGCCGGGGGACGAGCAGACAGACACCGAAACGGACCCGCCTTGGAACTTGCGGGCCAGGGGAGAGGAGGAGTTGGACTGGACCTTGGGGGAGTCCGACTCGTGCCCGCTGGAGTCCTTGGACGGAGCAAAGTCTTCGGGCAAGAAGGGTCGGAAGCCGTCATTCTCATAGATGGACTCCTCGCGGCAGATGTCCTCCAGGGACTGCCCGACCCGGAACGGGGAGTTCTTCTGGGAGTGCGAGGTGCCCAGGGTGGCGGAGTGGTAGACATGATGGTGGTGGGGCGGGTACTTCCCACCGTGTGGCCTGCTTCCTCCGTTGGTCCTCACCTCCGCCGTGCACTCTCCCTTCAGGGAGTCATTGTCAGAGTCCAGGTCGAAGCCGATGGCGGGTACGTCGTACTCTGGTTCCTCGTACACAGGCCTGCTGGGAGATTCTTGGGCTTTGGTGGAGCACGTGGAAGCTCGGTTACTACCACCACCACCACTGCCGCCACCAACGCCGCACAGAGAGGAGGTGTCGTCGGTGGAGTCTTGTTTCTTGACAGGCGGGGCTGGGGGAGGGACTTTGGGCCGGGTGAGCGTGCTGGTTCGCCGGCTGAGGTTGGGCTTCTTGCGCTTGTCTATATAGGAGCAGGGAGCCCAGCCCTCGGTCTCGCCGATGGACACGTACCACCATCCGCTGGAGTTCTTCTCGATCACCTGCGCACATGGAGGACAGATAAATACAGTTCAGAATCAATGGCCTTTGTCAAAGATGGTTGAGTACCATGGCAGGTAGCAGGCTTCACTCAGGGTTTCTTGGTTAATTGTAAGGGTGCTGGCCCAAATGAGACACCTAAAATCCAACAGAAAGGGGCGCACCTTGCATCAAAGTGTTTTTTAAATATTATTTTATGTGCACAGACGCGTTTCGGCATGTGGGTTCAGGTGTCAGGGGGTCAGGGTTGCAAACTGAGGAAGGCACACGCCGAAACGTGCATGTGCACGTAAAATAATAAAAAAAACACTTGGATGCAAGGTGCGCCCCTTTCTGTTAGATTCAGAACTGGTTCCTTGCGTTTCTATAAAAGATGAAATCCAGTATCACACATTTCAAATGATCACCCCTGCAGACATGGAGTAAACTCAGATCAGAATCAATAACTGTTTCCAACTACCGATTTATAAGTGTAAAATCTAGTTTAGAGTTCTTTTTGATCACTTGTTAAACACAAGTCAGAACCAAAAGCCTTTTTCAATGATAGGTGAAATTGTTTTCGAGTTCAAGTTAAAATCTAGTATTCCATGCTTCTATTATCACCTGCAGGCATGAATTATAAGTCCAAGTCAGAATCAAAGACTATTTTCAACAACTAATGTGAAGGTTTAAAATCTAGTATAGAGTTCGACATGTCATGGTAAAGTCAAGAACCAAAAGCCTTTTTCAACAATAGGTGACCTTTTCTTTCCATTTTTACGTTAATATGTAGTATTGCATACTTAAAGTATCACGTGCAGACATGGATGATAAACTCAGGTCAGAAAGTCTGATTTGAACTACAACATTAGAAGTTAATATCTAGTAACGCATATTTCAAGTAATCTTATTCCAATAATTATGAACTAATACACGCTATCAAAATATTTAAGTCTAATTATACTGTGTACTCGACTGTAGCTTCTGAGACTAGGAAGCATCACTCTCCATCTTACATAATAGCAGAGTACATTTACAGCACAGTCTTAAATTGTCGTTTGAGAGAATGCTTTAGATAAATTGTAACTTTCTTTCATCAAATTATAATAAGACTTCCGGCAGGACACAAAACAGTTATCCATGAAAGTGGAAGCTGTTTCACCAGAAGAGTCTAATGTTCTTTTTGTGGTGGCGGTAGGTGGGTTGCAAATTGTTAATCTAATCTATTCAATTTAAACACTTTAAGTGGATTTAAAGTAGTTATTATGATAAACCATTCAAAGACACAATCTGTTGGTTCAGCATATTTCTGCTTATTCAGTGACATGTGTATTCCTTCCTTTTAGAAGTGGCTGTCAGAATGAAGTCCAAAAAGCAAATCTCTCCTCATGTACAAGAGCCAAACTTGGCAGACAAAAACACGTAGATATTTAAATATCTTTCCACCAGATGTTTCTGCTATTCTCTTCAAGTGCACGAAAGCCACAGACACCACTTCCAAACAGCCTATTGGGTGACATACATCAGCCTTTTGTCCTCCACGGAAACTGATGCCATCTGAGATGCTGGACTGGAACTCTGCGATGGTGTAGTACTCGGCCTCGACAGTAGGGGGCTCTGGTGGCTTTGGCAAGTGCAAGCCCTTTAGGGAAGAGAGAAACAGAGAGGGAGAAAGAGAAAGGGGGGAAAAAAAACGTGCAAAAATAAAGACCTCATCAGTGAAGAATGTGCTGTTTAAAACAGAAATTCATGTGTGTGCATGGATGTGGATGCGAGTATGATTTAAGCAATTCCCCCTTATTACGGCGACAGACAGCCTGTAAAGGCCAATAAAGCTGACAGAAAAGAAGTAAATTACCAGGTTGGCGTCCCGGCGGGGAGGAGGCTTCTGACGTAGGTTTGGTGAACCTGGAATTTTTTTTTGGGGGGGGGGAAACAGGCATGTATGCAGCATTATTAACTGTTTGTTCACACTGCTTCTTACTGTATGTAAGGACAGTGCATGCAGGGGCACCACAAAAGGGGGGTTGAGGTGTAGACCTGGGAAGAAGGGGGGGGGGGGGGTTGAAAAGTCGATCTGTGTCCTCCTGTTCTTCCCTTGTGAAGCCAGGCTCGATGCCATCGACAATGATCAATGCTTTCATTCAATATCTTGCAAAAAAATATAATTCAAATGCCATCCCCAAATTTGCAAATCATACAGTGAAAGGCAAAAGGCCCCTGAGAAATTGATCTGCACTGGTTGACAGAAGGGGAAACTTCATTGTTTTCTCCACTGAGACAGGAGAAACCGAGGCAAGAGGAAAGAACGGGAGGACAAAACGTTTTTTGATCGGTACACAAAGAGGCCCCCAGAGGATGATAGCATGGTTGAGCATGTTTTTCGTATGTCATTGCCCAGTGATATATCAATACATTAACCACATAAAGCACACCATAACACCGTGCATGCACACTGCAAAAAACCTCCACCAACCCATAAAGTGTCGTGTTTACTATAGTGTTTTCAGTTGTATCACGGCATCCAGATACAAACACGTTAATACAAACAATTAGTTAATTAGGTAATCATTTTAGGATTATTTTCCCTCCAAATCACTCATTTCCCTCTCAAACATCACACCCAAGAGAAGCACGCGTCTCCTTCACCAGCTTACCTACGGCATCAAAACCTATTGAAAGCAGATAATGATAAGGAGTTTAACTCAATCGTCGGCTAATTTTGACTCAAAAACAACCTCAGCAATATAATGTAAGACAGTCCTTTTATTTCCTCTTATTGTATATAGCGACTCTTAAACAGGCTGGCTTGGGAACAGGACTCACACTCATCTCAGACTTAAAGGTGCACTGTGTAAAATATTTATGTTTTATTTTTGCTTCAGTTTATTTCCAGAATTCATGCTGCCCATTCGAAAAATGTTACCCTTCTCCTGAATATTATCCACCCCTATCAAATTATTCAAGTATTCAACATGGTCAGGGGTCGAAGTATTCATCATGAATGAGAAATTTGCACTTTTCATACATGAAAAGCGGGATCTTCTCCATTGTCTGTCATTTTGAATGTTGAGAAATAGACCTTTTTAGGTCATACTAGTAAATATTAGTTCATCATTTAATTAATATTCATGAAAAGATCAAATTTGGCAGTAGACAGCCCAGTTTCAATGAGCAGCATAGTTGCAATACCTCCTCAGGACACCATCCTGAACAGTGCATCTTAAGCATTCTAGACCTTGACACAGACATGCACAGGTGAACAACCTTTATGCAACGTACTGTATTTTTGTTCATAAAAAGGCTTATTCAAACAATTAACTTTTCCTGAACTGGAAATATCCTGAATAGTTTAACCTTGAGTCACCTTAGTGCTGTGACACACAAAGGATTCAATCATCTACTCAGCAGGAGGAATTTGACCCCCCCAAAAAATGAACTTTCACCAGAGTTTCTACGGTTACGGTTACACTTCTGGGAATTGATTTGTCCTCCCACTCTAAAGACTTTTAAACAAGCACTTTTAAAATAAAACATAACATAGCTCCAATCAGGGCTCTGAATTAACATCAGCCAACCGGCCGAATGCTGGTACAATTTCGGTAGCCAATTTGACCCATTAGTAAATTTATGTTTGGCTTGTAGGATTAACATTTAGGCTGGTGATGAAAAAAAGTGAATTTAGAGCCCTGGCTTCAATGACTTGTCACTAGGGCTGTAACGATACACTCAACTCACGATTTGGTTCGTATCACGATTTTTGACCTACGGTTCGATACACCCCACGATTTCTGAAATGTATCTCCACTGAAGTTTGGAAACACTATCACATCAAATCATAAGGTTGTTTTCTGGACAAATGGGTAATAAAACTTTGAAAGGGCGTATCACGATACTGCCTCCTTGTATCAACATAGAGTATTGTGACTCTGTGTATCACGATTTCTCGGTTCGATACAATATCGTTACAGCCCTACTTGTCACCACTGAAAAAAGCTACAGTATATTAACACCAGACTTTACAGTGTACATTCCCGTCTCACTCACTCACTCACTCACCTATCTCCACTCTGTGTGGGGCCACGCGTGCGATGGCAGGGGACCCCGGGTCAGCTCTGGGCTTGCTGCTGCTGCCGCCGCCACTGCTGCTGACGATACTACTGGTGCTGATGCTGATGTCGTGATGGAGAGCCGAGGTGGGGCCCGAAAGAGCAGGAGGAGGCCCGGACAGACTCACACTCGCCCCCAACGACACAGTCGCATTGGTGCCACCACCAACACCAACACAGCCTCCTTCTCCGATACTACCACGGCTACCGCGATTGCCACAACCACCACCACCAACAACACCTCCAGCACCAGCAGTGGCCTCGGTGGTCGAAGCTCCACCACCACCACATGGTATGGGCAGGCTGATCTCGCTCTTGGAGATGTGGCGTTCGGGCGTGACGTCTCCGCCCGTGCTACCACCGCCTCCGCTGCCGCCGTCCGTCTGCACGTCCTTCTCGCTGACGGACTTCTTGTTGAGCAGGTTGCTGATCTCCATGATGTTGCCGATGATCTCCACGGGGCCGGTCAGCGTCTTCTTGCTGCCGCCGCTGCTGTTGCGGGAGGAGGAGGGCGAGGAGAAGTCCTCCTTCATCTTGCGCAGGTAGGAGGCCGGCGCCCAGCCTTCTTTGCCCTGGTACCTGAGGAGAAGGAGATGGAGGAGAAGAATGGTAAGTATAGGCCAGTGGGTCTTGAACTTTTTCAGACCGTTTTCAGACAATTCCAAAGCGTTTTTTTTTAAAGTGCCCAGCCCTCCTTCTCTGGAAGCTGGTGGTTGGTTGGTCAACAAGCAAAACAGAGGAGAGGCTTTAATGATTCTTAAAGTTATTTAGACCAAGGTTGTTCCGAATCCTTTTTGCCCTCCTTCCCCTGGTAAGCATATACAGGTATAGGTAGGTAGGCCTACAGTATAATAGAGACTGAGAGACCGACAAAAAAGAAAAAAGAAAGACAAACACAATCACATGCACACAGGCACACATGTAGGTACAAGCACATACACACACTGGCATGCACACACCCGCGCACATATGGACCGACACAGACACAGACACAGACACACACACAGACACACACACACACACACACACAGACACACACAGACACACACACACACACAGACACAGACACACACACACACACACACACACACACACACACACACACACACACACACACACACATTTCCTTTCCCTTCCATAAAGCAAACTTTACGATGCCCACACACCAAGAGCAGGCGATCTGAGTCAGAAGAACGATCCACCTAATGGTCCAAAATGCTCCGATTCCAGGAATTCCATTGCTAATTCGAGAACGATCCTCCTCCTCCTCCTCCTCTTCCTCCTAACGGTCCAAAACCTTCCACGCCAAATGCAACCGATTCCAGGACTTCCATCGCTAGTTTGCTAGCCCGTTAATGCTCCAACACTATAAAAGCTCAAGCACTTGCGATTGCGCCACAAAAGCTTTAAAGTACAGTAAATTACACTTAATGAAGAACCAGGAGTGCTGTTTACTTCCTTGTTGTTGATGCTTGCGTTGTTGTTGTTGTTGTTTGTGGACTTTAGGCTGTGTGTACATATGGGCGGGGGTGGGGGTGGGGGTGGGGTGGCTTAAGTGGGAAGTATGCTTGCTAACAAATGGTGCAGTGTGTGGAGTTAGGGCTGTGTGCGCGTGTGTGCGTGTGCGTGTGCGTGCGTGCGTGCGTGCGTGCGTGCGTGCGTGCGTGTGTGCATGCATTTGTGTGTGCCAAGAGAAAGGGGTGGGGCTGGCTGCAAAAGTAAGCGGAAGTTTGAGAGAGAGAGAGAGAGAGAGAGAGAGAGAGAGACAGAGAGAGAGAGAGAGAGAGAGAGAGAGAGAGAGAGAGAGAGAGAGAGAGAGAGAGAGAGAGAGAGAGAGAGAGAGAGAGAGAGAGAGAGCATGTGTTGCGAACAGTGTGGCCTATTGAGGGACGCAGGAGAGCATGTGACCCTCATTATCAGCACGAGTACAGAACAACACTCCAGCTCACTGCAGCACACATGGCTCACGAGGAGGGGAACACTAACACATACAGTGCATGGCTCTCATATCCCTTTGAGGAGTACCATCACAAATATGAGTTCTTTTGAGTTCTCATTATGATGTCATAATGTCTTTGCGAGATTTTTAACACATACGTCTATAGGAGCTGTAGAGTGTTCCAGTAAAATTCTAGAAGAACCTCTAGAAATTCCTTACTCCTCAAAGGGATATTAGACTACACTCACTCACTCACTCACTTAGGAAGGAGAGATGAGAGGAAGATGAAAGAGAAAGAATAGAGAAATTAGATTAAATGAGGTAAACTGCCATTGTTCACACATATATCATACTGTATATGCCTGTAGCCTCTTACTGCAGATGGGGTCGCCGGCGGGGCCTATTCACTATTTGCTGAAAATACTCAACTTCTGTACATCATAACCACATTGCTATGACATTACCGAGAGCTTAGAGTAACAGATTAAGACATAGCTATTACAAGTTTGGCGACAGTGGGGTTATGACATAAACTCTGCACTAAGGGGTTAAGTGAAAGTCTCTTACAGCGTATAATCCATATCTCAACTGCCCTTGAGCAAGGTACATAAATCCCCATTGTTCCAGCCAGGGAATGTAACAAATACCCTTCACCCAAAAAAACTATATGAATCGCTTTGAAAAAAGGATCAGCGAGGTGTGTTGTGACGTAGATAAGGTGTTGTGACGCAGTGGTGGACACATTATACCCTGACTCTTGCCAGTTGAATAGGTTCCACCTTAATCCCTGAACATTCATTTGGAGCTGTGCCATAGAGGAAGGTCTGTGGAAACGCGCTTTTATTAATAAAAAAAAATCCATGCACGTGTTAAGGGAAACATTTGTCTGGGATGTTTAATGAGGTGCTGCTCTAACTACTCGAAAATACAGTTGAAATGACTGAATCAATGTCGACGTGTGAGTCGATGTGAGCAGCCATTGTTGTCTGAAACAACTGTCACGTTGGACTTGTTTTTCTCTTCTCCACTGCGTTTGAAATTTGACGACATCACATCTCAGAAAATCCAGCGATCCAGATTGCTTCTACTAGAGATGCACCGGATCCTGATTTTTAGGATCCTGCCGGATACCGGATCCACTGCTTAAGATCCTGCCGGATCCGGAACCGGATACCGGATCCTACAAAGGGGTTGAAACATATAGTCTACTCGCACACGTGGGCCCTTTTTATTATGTTGGCTCAAACTATTTTTTAGACTCATTGGCTTATTGCCACACTGCCTGTAATGGCCGCTTCCAAAGGGCTTTCACTCCATGCAGTGATTGGAGTTGTGAAAGACTGACTGAAAGGCTTAGGCTAGAGATGCACCAGACCCTGATTTTTAGGTAACATGCCGGATACCGGATCCACTGCTTAAGATCCTGCCGGACCCGGATCCTATGAAAAACAGTATTATACTGCCGTACCCGGAACCGGAACAGGAACCGGAACCGGATCCGGTGCATCTCTAGTTTCTACTGCATTTTGAGCAGGGCAGATCCAAAGGTCCTGCAGACCCATGTGTGAGTTCCCTAAGGTGAACCGAAATGACAGTCCACCTGGGAAACTCAAACTCCCATTGTTATTGACAAAGCACTCCACAGCACACAATTATTCACTGCACACTGCGCACAATGAAATTGCATTTTATGCCTCACCCGTGCAAGGGGGCAGTGCGGTGGGACGATACCATGCTCAGGGTACCTCAGTCATGGAGGATGATGGGGGAGAATACTGCTTAATTACTCCCCCCCACCAACCTAGTGGGCCGGTAGTCGAACTAGCAACCTTTGGGCTACAAGTCTGGCGCCCTAGCCGCTTATCCATGACTACCCATCAATATACAAGGGTTTGGCGAGAGTCAGCCTAAAGACATTTTTTTTTTCACTGAGCCACCACATGGGCCAAGCATGCGGTACATGAGCCTACTGCCAAAAGCTCACACCCCACACTCCCCAGAAGGAAGACAGATAGAGAGAGAGAAAGAAAGAGAGTGGGTATGCGAGGAATCCCAACATTTACACGTCATGGAGAAGGCATGCTATAGCATTTCAGTCAGCTTCCTGTCATCTTAGTCACTGTCTAGCCACCTGATAAACTGCAGACACACACATACCGGTACAAACACACACACACACACACACACACACACAGACACAGACACAGACACAGACACAGACACACACACACACACACACACACACACACACACACACACACACACACACACACACACACACACACACACACACACACACACACACACACGTGCAAACACACACACACACACATACAGTACACATACAGATACACACCAGTGACGTGCGGTCAAGTTTATGGCTGGTGAGGCACTGACTTTTCCAATATCAGATTTTCAAATATACAGCTACAGTATTAGTAAATATTTGCCAAATAGGCCTACCGATAAGTTTCATATGTCATAGCTTTCTTAACATAAGTAAGGCCTACATATTAAAACGTAGAGAAAATGCTATTAGATCTCTCTCTCACACTCACACTCACACACACACACACACACACACACTCACACTCACACTCACACTCACACTCACACTCACACACACACACACACACACACACACACACACACACACACACACACACATGTGCAAACACACACACACACATGTGAACACACACACACACACACACACACACACACACACACACACACCCCTGACAGCTCACCTGATGAACCACCAGCCCTCCAGGTTCTTCTGTATGACCTCCACGGTGGCTCCCTTCTCGAAGCCAATCTCATCCTTCCCCTGGCTGGCATAGGGCTGCACCGTCACATACTTCTCCTCTGTTGGGTTAGAGAGAGAGGGAGAGAGAGAGAGGGAGAGAGAGAGAGAGAGAGAGAGAGAGAGAGAGAGAGGGAGAGAGAGAGAGAGAGAGAGAGAGAGAGAGAGAGAGAGAGAGAGAGAGAGAGAGGAAAGACGTTAATTACATTACATTATTATAACAATACGAGAGAGAGAGAGAGAGAGAGAGAGAGAGAGAGAGAGAGAGAGAGAGAGAGAGAGAGAGAGAGAGAGAGAGATCCTTTCACTGACCCATGCCTTGAAAGCAGTTTGTTTGTGTGTATGTGCGTGCACGTGTGCTTTAGCAAAACAATTGCTAGTAAAAGCTTTTTCAGGTGACTTCAAGTTGTCTCTTGATAGATATCCAAAATACATTTGTGTGTGTGTGTTTGGGTATGTGTGTGCCTGTGTGCGTGCGTGCGCGCATGCTTGCGTGTGTGTGCGTCCATGTACAAGTCACAACACTTTGGCAAAACAAATGCTTCTCTGTCATGCCAATATAGCCATTTAGGTGAGTATTGTTTTCTCCTGAGGGGACAACAGGGAGACGTCCAAAATCCCTTCAGTGAACCATAACCTGGAAAGACCTTGTGTGAGTTGGGAGGGAGAGGGGGAGAGAGGGAGAGAGAGAGAGAGAGAGAGAGAGAGAGAGAGAGAGAGAGAGAGAGAGAGAGAGAGAGAGAGAGAGAGAGAGAGAGAGAGAGAGAGAGAGAGAGACACACACACACAGAGACAGACAGACAGACAGACAGACAGACAGACAGACAGACAGACAGACAGACAGACAGACAGACAGACAGACAGACAGACAGACAGACAGACAGACACAGGCACAGAGACGGAGTGAGAATCAAATTGAATTGAAGTAAACTAAAAGCAAGTGAGACGGCTTTTAGTGACTCAAGGGCTCAAGCCAAAGTTGTGGGGGGGAGTTTGGAGTTTGTTGGGGGAAGACAGTGACATTTCCTGTGCTTTAAGGTTAAAACCCTAGCTAGCCAACATTATTTTCATCCTAGAAATGCGTCCTTCCTCCCCCACCCCCCTCTGGGACACGTTCTTGTTTAAAAATATGGCCGTGCATGCTCCACAGAGACATACTGTAGTGGAGGGCCAGAAATGTGAACATTTAAAGCATCAACAAGTCTCTTCTTTGCTAACAACCAACCAACATCATGCGGCATGTTTTTATGAGGTAGATATGTAAGATAATGTTACTGGTTAATTCGGATAAAGCATTTATTATCATATTAGTAGTATTACAGTACTGGCAATTCAAACTTTAACATTGATCCCCAACATCATACAGCATGTTTGTATGAGGTAGATATGTAGGCTAATGTTACTGGTTAATTCGGATTAAGCACTTATTATAATATTGGTAGTATTACAGTACTACAATTCAAACCTTAACATTGATCCCTGCCTATTAGCTCACTTAGAAGTATGGTGTGCATGTCAGGGGTCTACAGCGGGGTTACTGTGAAGTGAGGAGTTCAGGATTGTGTCCACACTATGCAGGAAGGTTTACACGCAAGCAGGGAAGCACTACAGCAGTTGTTCTCAACCTGGGGTGCGGGCACCCCCTGAGGGTGCGCCAGAGATTTCAGAGGGTGCGCGGAATTTTGTTTGTGTTAAGGTTGCGACCAAAATTCTGCTAGCAAACACTATAATTAGATCAAATCAAAACCATATTAAAACATATTTTGGTCCCCATGTAAAGTATTGATTCAATATGTTCAAGTATGTCTCAATCAGAATCATTGTAATTAATCACTTAAATCACTTTTAGTGCGTATACACATGTACATGCTACAATGCTACACGGATCCATTGACTTTCACTAGCTTAGCGACATATTCCCTCTTTTAACTTGTCTTAAAGCAAGACAACGCTTAACATGACACATTACCACCTTTATAAAACCTGGCCGTCGATTTTAACTGTATTAAGACCCAAAATAGTGCCATACCCCTTTAAGAAAAAAAGGTTAAGAACCACTGCACTACAGGACAGTACAGGACTTCAGTTTTGTTACGGACAAAATGTGCTGCAATACTGAATGATATGCATTGCTAGTCATGTCAAGTCAGCTTTACTGTCAGTTGTACAGGTCATAAGCAGAGATTGAAATTACGTTTCTCTCTATCCCATGCAAAGACAAAAGAGATACAAAAGATTGGCATTAACAGGACAGACATTAAAGTACACGACAGTGAGGACATAGGCCTACAGGGCTGAGTTGAGTTCCCACCCCATAACAACACCGCTCGCCCCTCTTAAAAAATAAACAACAACAAAAAAGAAAAGAAAAATATGATTTCCATTTTAGTTGACACAGCACCGTGGCTATGTCAATGTTTCGCTGCCCGGTAAAAGGCACTATGTACCGCAATTTCCATAGATGGTTAGCAGCCAGAATGGATGGGTTATCTGTCTAGTGTTGAAAGGCTCAGATTACTATCGTTATCACTATTAAGCTGATAACCTTACAGAGATAAAAAAAAAACTGTGGCATCTTAAAGGCATTCCCAGCAGTCACACTGTCCAGAGAGAGAGAGAGAGAGAGAGAGAGAGAGAGAGAGAGAGAGAGAGAGAGAGAGAGAGAGAGAGAGAGAGAGAGAGAGAGAGAGAGAGAGAGAGAGAGAGAGACAGAGAGACAGAGAGACAGAGAGAGATGTAAAGCCAAAAGCACTGGAGAGAGAAGAGAGAAAGAGACAGAAAGAGAGACCAAGACTGATATAGATAAATAGAGAAGGTTGTGGGTGTGTGTGTGAGTGACATAGTAAGGGTCTGTAAGCTAGATAAAGAGACAGAGAGAGGGAGAGTAGAGTGTGTGAGAAAGAACAGTCTGAATTCCTTTGAATTGAATTGAATCAGAGAGAGAGAAAGAGAGAGAGTAAACAAAGAGAGAGAGAACGAAAGAAAGAACAAAGAAAAGAGAACGAGAAGAGACGAGAAGAGACAAGAAGAGAAGTGAAGAGAAGAGAAGAGAAGAGAAGAGAAGAGAAGAGAAGAGAAGAGAAGAGAAGAGAAGAGAAGAGAAGAGAAGAGAAGAGAAGAGAAGAGAAGAGAAGAGAAGAGAAGAGACATGATTGACAGCTGATGTTGTCCAGGAGGTCCATGTGCTCCATGTAAATCCCCCTCCCATGGCCTCCCCTCCCCTCCCCTCCCCTGCCCTCCCCTCCCCTCCCCTCCCCTGTCCTCCCCTCCCCAACCCTGCCCTTCCCTCCCCTCCCCTGTCCTCCCCTCCCCTCCCCCTCCCATGTCCTCCCCTCCCCTCCCCTGTCCTCCCCTCCCCTCCCCTGCCCTTCCCTGCCCTTCCCTCCCCTCCTCTCCCCTGCCCTCCCTGCTCTGCTCTGTCCTGTGGGGATCTCCATTGAGGAAACCCAGACCAGGGCTGCATGGCTATGGACTGATAAGGGACCACTGCTGGGCTGTCTCTCTCTCACACATCCACCCACCCACCCACACGCACGCATGCACACAGACACGCACACATACACACGCTCGCACACATGCACGCATGTGCTTGCACGCACACACACACATGAACACACATGCACACACATGCGCACACATGCGCACACATGCGCACACACACACACACACACACACACACACACACACACACACACACACACACACACACACACACACACACACACACACACACACACGTGTACACACACACGCAAGCACGTACAAACACACGTGCATACATACACACACACATGCACAAACAGGCCTGTGCATGCACGCACACACACACCTACACACAAAAATGCCAGCACGCACGCTAGCACGCATGCACACTTTTACCACCTGATAACACAATTCCCCACAATCCTGCACTTCGTGTAACCATATCTATATACCACACACACACACGCAAGCATGCAGGCAGGCACGCACGCACACATACACATACACATACATAGCCACACACACACACACACACACACACACACACACACACACACACACACACACACACACACACACACACACACACACACACACACACACACACACACACACACACACACACACACACACACACACACACACACACACACACACCAATACCCCGACCCCACTCCAGGTTAATCCTTGACCTGTTTTCTACCCCCTGGGAAAGTCCTGAGAAACATAATGCTATCAGTACTTACAACCTGGGGATGGAAGAGACAGAGAAGAGGGAGATGACAGGATAAGAGAAAGGTAGGTGGGAGAAGAGGTAGCAGAAGAGAAGAGAAGAGAAGAGAAGAGAAGAGAAGAGAAGAGAAAGAGGAAAAAAGAGGAGAGAGGAAGAGAAGAGAAGAGAAGAGAAGAGAAGAGAAGAGAAGAGAAGAGAAGAGAAGAGAAGAGAAGAGAAGAGAAACAGGAAAAAAGAGGAGAGAGGATGAGAGGAAGAGAGGAGAAGAGAGGAAGAGAAGAGAAGAGAAGAGAAGAGAAGAGAAGAGAAGAGAAGAGAAGAGAAGAGAAGAGAAGAGAAGAGAAAGAGGAAAAAAGAGGAGAGAGGAAGAGAAGAGAAGAGAAGAGAAGAGAAGAGAAGAGAAGAGAAGAGAAGAGAAGAGAAGAGAAGAGAAGAGAATAGAAGACAAGACAAGACAAGACAAGACGAGAGAAGAGAAGAGAGAAGAGAAGACAAGAGAAGAGAAGAGAAGAGAAGAGAAGAGAAGAGAAGAGAAGAGAAGAGAAGAGAAAGAGGAAAAAAGAGGAGAGAGGGTGAGAGGAATAGAGGAGGAGAGGAGAAGAGAGGAAGAGAAGAGAAGAGAAAGAGGAAAAATGAGGAGAGAGGATGAGAGGAAGAGAGGAAGAGAGATAGGTGGAATGACACACAGTATGGGGAAAGCCCTGAGCAGCAGCAGAATGGTATTCGTGCTAGATGGAGAAAAGGAGGACGGGGGAGGAGGATGAGAGGAAGAGAGGAAGAGAAGAAGGTGGGAGGACAGATAGTATGGGAATGGTATCAGTGTTCAACCTGGAGACAGAATAGAGGGAGAGAACAGAGGGAGAGGAGAGGATGAGATGAGGAGAGAGGAGGAGAGGAGGAGAGGAAGGTAGAAGGGGAGGAGACATAGTATAGGAAAGCCTTGAGTAGAATGATATCAGTGCTTACAACAGGGTGATGGAAGCAGAGAAGAGGAGGACGAGGAGGAGAGAAGAGGTGGATGAGAGGAAGAGAGAAAGAGAGATGGTATGGAGGCAACTTGTGGGTGGGAGCCAAAGAGTAGAGGAGAGGAGAGGAGAGGAGAGGAGAGGAGAGGAGAGGAGAGGAAAGGAGAGGAGAGGAGGGGAGGGGAGAGATA
>NC_085857.1:30891395-30893895 GCF_034702125.1 Engraulis encrasicolus
GCCTGAACAGAACAACTCCACTCCAGTGTTGCCAGATTGGGTGGGTGCCCGCCCAATTGGGCTACTTGGGATGAGCGTCTGCGGGTAAAAACGGGAAAAATTGGCCATTTTGGCCGTTTTTTTCCTTCAGCCGTTTTGGGCCCATAGAAGTCAATGTCATTTGTTGAATTTGGGCGGAATTTTGCGCATTTTGGCAGTTTTTGAGAACATTTTGGGCAGGAATTGATCAGACACATCTGGCAACATTGCTCCACTCGCCTTTTCTACACGCCAACACCTACAGCTGTCGCCGCAGCACCATTGTGCACTATCCCAAACCCCCAAAACCTGTCTCTGTTTCTGCACTGGTTCTGTCTGGCCTGCAGGGTGTCTGCAGTAACACTGTGGTAGCTTCTATCCATCCATCCATCCATCCATCCATCCATCCATCCATCCATCCATCCATCCATCCATCCGTCCACCATCCATCCATCCATCCATCCATCCATCCATCCATCCATCCATCCATCCATCCATCCATTCATACAGCCTATCCATCCTTCCTTCCTTCCATAGTATGGCCAATCACGAGTACTTCATCCCTCCTTTTCTCCCTCAATCATGCATCCATCACTCTCTCTTTCAATCCTCCTCCATCCCTCATCCATCTTGTCCTCCGGCTTCACCCTAGTCCTCCCATCACTCTGCTACTCTGATTATTCTCCATCCCTCTCTCCTTCAATCTGTCCAACTTCCATCCACCCACCCATCCATCCATCCATCCATCCATCCATCCATCCATCTATCCATCCCACTTATCCCGCATATCCAGAGTCCTGCATCCCTCCATTTTTCCCCTCTACAGTCTGCATACCTCACTCTCTCCTCTCCTCTCAATCCTCCTCCATCCACCCATCCATCCATTTTTTCCACTCCATTCCTCCTCCCATCACTCCCTGTTTCTACCTCCCATGTATTATTCTGCATCCCTCTCTCCTTCAATCTGTCTGCACTCGGTGACCTGCAGGGGCCTCTGCAGTAAAAATCCGGTGTGGCTGGAACACTGAATTACATATTATTACCGGCTTTCTCCCAGCCCCTTGTGAAACGCAAGAGGAAAAAAGAATTACAAGAAGGAAACGCACACACACACAAAAAAATAGTGCAGATTAAATGGGAATTTAACGTGTACGTGACACGAATGAACGTGTACAAACATACCGTAGCAGCGTGCACACACCCGGATACACAAAGAGACATACACACGCCTGCACACACACACGCGAGCACACAGGCGTGCACACACACATGCGCACACGCACACAAACACACACACACACACACAATTTAGGCAGAGAACATTCCAAAAGGAGCAAAGCAAATATGTATGTGTCTGTTTGTGTGAGTGTGCAAATGAGTTACCATGTGTGTGTGTGTGTGTGTGTGTGTGTGTGTGTGTGTGTGTGTGTGTGTGTGTGTGTGTGTGTGTGTGTGTGTGTGTGTGTGTGTGTGTGTGTGTGTGTGTGTGTGTGTGTGTGTGTGTGTGTGTGTGTGTGTGTGTGTGTGTGTGTGTGTGTGTGTGTAAGCAGAGCCAATCTCTGGTGCTGAAAAGGCCTTGGAAATAACAGCCTTACACATGCATGATGTCATTATTAGGCCGAACGTGTGTGTGTGTGTGTGTGTGTGTGTGTGTGTGTGTGTGTGTGTGTGTGTGTGTGTGTGTGTGTGTGTGTGTGTGTGTGTGTGTGTGTGTGTGTGTGTGTGTGTGTATGGGTGTGTGTGTGTGTGTTTGTAAATGTATGAATATCCGCACATCTGTGCATGTGTGTGCGTGTGCGTGTGCGTGCGTGTGTGTGTGTGTGTATCCACTGTGTGCATGGAATTGAGCATCTGGCGTCTTTAAAAGGACACGTAATGCAATGCATGCATGGACTCCATGATCCGGCCAAGGTCACCCTGTGTCTGTGTGTGTGTGTGTGTGTGCGTTTGTGTGTGTGTGTGTGTGTGTGTGCGTGCGTGTGTGTGTGTGTGTATGTGCGTAGGGTGGCTGACAGCTTTGGCTGGGCCCAGACAAACCCACCCCATAATGAAATGAGGATCCATCTCTCTGGGCCCGGGACAACTGACCCCTTTGTCCCCCCTTGTCGGCTTCCCTGCACGTGTGTATATGAAAATTAGGTGCGGGTGGTCAAGTGATCAACGTCTTTTCCATTTAGCTGAGTCATGCCTGAGCGGCCTTGGCTGCAGCCAAATTCATGTCCTTATGTACAGTCATTTTGAAATGTGGAACTGTGTGTGTGTGTGTGTGTGTGTTTGTGTTTGTGTGTGGGGGTGTGTGTACACGTACAAAGGTATGTGCATACTATATGTGCATGCGTGCATACATTTATATGCGTAAATACATGTAGTTGTGTGTGTGTTTGTGTGTGTTTGTAAAAACTAAAAACTTGTGGTTCAGCCGGAATGTGTGTGTCATGAAATGCCAGTAGGCTTGTTTATCTAAGTGAGTGTGTGAGTGTGT
>NC_085857.1:30923895-30931395 GCF_034702125.1 Engraulis encrasicolus
CCTGTATCTAAATAACTCTAAGTCGCTTAGGATAAAAACGGAAGGTAAATGTAATATAATGCAATGTAAAAAAGGAACACTATGCAGGCGAGCACTAACCTGGTTCTCAAGCGATGGTTGTTACCATCTGGAACATTGACAATCGCTTGGCTCTGGAAAGGCGCAAGTGTGTTCAAAACAGCTTGAACCTGATTGGAGAATTCACGCGCCTTTTTTTTAATCACTACTACTTCAACCACTGACTTGTATATACCCCACCCCGCGATCTCGCCCAGCGCGATTCTGATCGGACCGACCATATTGGATGCTGTTCGGGCTCGTCTAAGATTTCCAGACCCTCGTGCGAGCTCGCGAAGTTTAACGAAGATGCACGAAGCACGAAGGGTCTGTGTGAGAGCCAGGCTAGGAGAGCACAAGCTTTCCACTGGCTTTTTTGTGGGTAGTCATGGGTAAGTAGTTAGGACTTGTAGCCCAAAGGCTGCCGGTTCAATTCCCGACCCGCGTGATTGGTGGGGAGAGTAATTACCAATGCTCTCCCCCATCCTCCTCCATGACTGAGGTACCCTGAGACTGGTACCATCCCCACGCACTGTTCCCTTTCGGGCACCATTGGGGGCTGCCCCCTTGCACGTGTGAGGCATAAATGCAATCATCGTATGCAGTATGCACTGTACACTTGTTTCTCATGATTATTCAACAACAACAAACAGCTGATTTTTTTTGTCAGAAAGTTATTTAAAATCATGAAAGTAAATATAACCAAGAATGTACAGTACAAAAACAAACAAACAAACAAACAAACAAACATCCCAAAGAGATGTTCAGTCTCAAGTCCCTCCCATTAGGACTGGTCATTGATATGCATGACTTCAATCTTGTGAATTCAGCAGGGGGTGTCTTCAATCTCAATGTAAACCAACGCAGCAAAATACAAGACACAAACATCAGACGAATGATGAAGTCATCTTAAGTAAAGTAATGGGCTCGCATCAGCAGAGCAGATCAGGGTTGGACTGGCCGTCTGGCATAGCGGGCATTTCCAGGTGGGCCCCGCCCGCACCCTTGTGGGCCCCCATTTTCAGAATTTTATTTTTATTTTTTTTACATTTCTGAAAATAGGGGCCCACAAGGGTGCGGGGCCCACTGCTGAGTCAGTTCAGCACCACTCATTATGGGGGGGCCCTTTAAGCCAAAAGTGCCCGGGCCCTTTCTCGCCCTCAGTCCAGAGCTGGAGCAGATGGCCAAACGAAACGACGTGTCACTTTGGGCATTCATCCCTGGTATGAGTGAACGATATGCATATAAGAAATATGGAAATTGAGGACACATGCAAAATAAAAAATAAAGAGAGAATAAAAAGACAGAGTGTAAACTTATGATGTTTACTTCCTGTGTGGCAGTTGCCATGGGAACGGGAAAACCAAAGTGTCTGTGAACGCAGCAGGAGAGGAATGAGGGGAAAGGAAAGTGGGGGGGGTCAGCGAGTGTGTGGAACTATGCATGATGAAAAGTGTGTGTGTGTGTGTGTGTGTGTGTGTGTGTGTGTGTGTGTGTGTGTGTGTGTGTGTGTGTGTGTGTGTGTGTGTGTGTGTGTGTGTGTGTGTGTGTGTGTGTGTGTGTGTGTGTGTGTGTGTGTGCTTTTCTGTTTTGAGTGTGTCTGTGCATGTCTAATGTACCTGTCTACAGTCTGTGTGTATATATATGTGTGTGTGCGCGCGTGTCGGTGTGTGCGTGCGCACGCGTGTGTGTGTGCGTGCATGCGTGTGTGTGTTTGTTTGTGTTTGTGTGTGTGTGTGTCTCAGCAGCTGTGAAAAGTCTGTTGCCGATGTCAAAGACTGCAAAAGTGGCAGCACTGTAACTGACTTAGAGCACACGGCTAGTCCTTGTTTTGAGCTTTTCATGTCTACATTGTGATTGGATAGTGAAAGAGTATCAGGAAGTTGATGGGAGAAAGTTGGGGAAGGATCGAAACAGCATTTTGCATTTTGGGTATGGGTCCTTAACCCACTGAGCCATGGAGACCCATCTGGTAAAAGTTCTTTCATATTTTATAGTTTTTTTATACCTGTATATGATTGAGAGAGAGAGAGAGAGAGAGAGAGAGAGAGAGAGAGAGAGAGAGAGAGAGAGAGAGAGAGAGAGAGAGAGAGAGAGAGAGAGAGAGAGAGAGAGAGAGAGAGAGCAACAGGCAGCAAGACACAGAGACAGGTGTAAAGAGGGAAAAAGAAAGAAAGAAAGAAAGAAAGAAAGAAAGAAAGAAAGAAAGAAAGAAAGAAAGAAAGAAAGAAAGAAAGAAAGAAAGAAAGAAAGAAAGAAGGAAGGAGAGGAGAATATTTTCCACAAGGACTATACATTCAGCCCAGACAGGTGGGCAGAGGGAAGAGAAAAGTATGACCGAATGCAGGAAAGAAGGAAAAACAAAAGAAAGAAAGAAAGACGAAAAGAATGAAAGACTTAAAGACAGAAAGAAAGAAAGAAAGAAAGAAAGAAAGAAAGAAAGAAAGAAAGAAAGAAAGAAAGAAAGAAAGAAAGAAAGAAAGAACCAAAGGAAGACAGAACAAAAGACAAAGAATAAATGATCAAGAATGATGAAATAAAAGAAAGGAAGTGCAAAATTTAGAACAAAAAGAAACAAAAGAAAAAGAAATGAACTCCAATGAGAAAAGAATGAAAGACATGGTCAAAAAGACAGGATGGAAGGAAAGAAAGATGGAAAGAAAAGGTAGACTAGAGGGGAAAAGTCCAAGTAAGCATGCCGACAAACGAATGTGACATGAGTGCTCATTTCCTGCCTGAAACAGAACTCTTTATGGGGACTCACAGGTGCAGACTACACACACACACACACACACACACACACACACACACACACACACACACACACACACACACACACACACACACACACACACACACACACACACACACACACACAGGTGCAGAGTACACACACGCACGCACACACACACACACACACACACACACACACACACAGGTGCAGACTACACACACACACACACACACACACACACACACACACACACACACACACACACACACACACACACACAGGTGCAGACTACACACACGCACGCACGCACGCACGCACGCACGCACACGCACGCACACACACGCACGCACGCACGCACGCACGCACGCACGCACACACACACACACACACACACACACACACACACACACACACACACACACACACACACACACACACACACACACACACACACACACACACACACACACACACACACACACCTTTTTAACGCCCATTTCAAATCGGTGCTTACATTATGAGCCGCCACCAGCTCTGTCTCGACCTACTTTCCTGCTACTCCACTCCAGTCCAAGTTACTGCAGAAACGAATGGAAAAAATAATACTCTAATACTGTGACATGGCTCTAGTAAATGGAAGCAAAGCCTCATGGGTAACGTGGTATTAATATTACTATCCAAGGCACTCATATGATGCACTGAACTACAAACATGTCTTCGTTAAAGGGGTATGCCACTATTTTGGGGCTTAATACAGTTAAAGTTGTTGGCTGGGGTTTATAAAGGTGGTAAAGTGTCTTATTTTTCATGTTAAGCATGTGTAGCATGCTACACGGATCCATTGACTTTCACTAGCTTGGCGACATATTCCCTCTTTTAACTTGTTTTAAAGCAAGACAACGGCTTACATGAAAAATAAGACACTTTACCACCTTTATAAACCCCAGCCAACGACTTTAACTGTATTAAGCCCCAAAATAGTGGCATACCCCTTTAATAGGTTACTGCAGAGCTTTAAATTAACACCAGCCCACTTGTGAAATGCTGGTTGAAAATTCAGTTTGGCTAGTTTTTTACCACCCAACACAGCATAGAGCAGTTGCAACCCCCATTTCACTGCCAATTGTGCTTGCACAAGGAAGCACGTGACTAAATAAAAATCTTGAAAAAAAATAAAAATCTTGAATCTTGAATCTTGGAAAAGACCACTCAATAGCCACTTTGACCCACTGGTTATCACCAATGGGTCAAAGTGGCTAGTAAGTGGTCTTTTTCAACTTGATTTGTGTGTGTGGCTACTAAGATTAACACCTACTAGCCATTTTGGCTGGTGATGAAAAAAATAGAGCCATGGTTACTGTATTCACTTTAAAGGACACTGTGTGACACTGTGTGACACAAATTTTAAGTATTCATTATGACCGGAAAAATTGCATTTTTCATACATGAAAAGGGGGATCTTCTCCATGGTCCGCCATTTTGAATTTCCAAAAATAGCCATTTTTAGCTGCAAAAATGACTGTACTTGGGGCCTACTAGAAAATATTAGTTTATTACTTAGTAAACTATCATGAAAAGGTCAAATTTGGCAATAAGCGACACAGTTTCAATGAGCAGCATAGTTACAGTACCTTTTTTGACCATTTCCTGCACAGTGTCCCTTTAATGTTGTAGATCAAATGGAGTGTCTGAATCTCAAATTTGATTCCATCTGCCTTTTTGCGATCATTGTATAAGTTGAACAACTTTCACCTTACAGTACATCGC
The DNA here is from genome assembly GCF_034702125.1 of Engraulis encrasicolus. Taxonomy (NCBI): domain Eukaryota; kingdom Metazoa; phylum Chordata; class Actinopteri; order Clupeiformes; family Engraulidae; genus Engraulis; species Engraulis encrasicolus. The sequence continues at coordinate 30,928,454 of NC_085857.1, forward strand.
TTGAGCGCTGTATATAAACAAATGTCTCTGTCGGTGTCCTGTTAGCGCTGAAGGCCCATAGCGCTCTCGATGCAGAAACACATGGGATTTATATTGAAAAAATAGGTGCCAGCACTAGAGATGTACAAGATCCAAGATCCAGTTCCGGATCCGGCAGGATAAAAGGTTTTTCAGACCATCCGGATCCGGCAGGATCTTAAACAGTGGATCCGGTATCCGGCAGTTACCTAAAAATCAGGATCTGGGGCATCTCTACTTTTTACGTAGCCTAGGCTTTTCAGTCAGTCTTTCACAACTCCAATCGCTGCATGGAGTGAAAGCCCTTTGGAAGGGGCCGTTGAAGGCAGTGTGGCAGCAAGTCAATGAGTCTTAAAAATAGTTTGCGCCAACGTAATAAAAAGGGCCCACGTGTGCGAGTTGGCTATGGGTTTCAAACCTTCCGTAGGATCCGGTATCCGGTAAGCAGTGGATCAGGTATCCAGCAGGATCCTAAAAATCAGGATCCGGTGCATCTCTAGCCAGCACCAAAAAAGCTTCCTCTGGACACGAGCCCTAATTCACAACCTACAAAGTGCACTGACTAGGATGTGGGTGAGTGATGGTTTTTCGGACACAGCCAAAGAGTGCGAATTGTCAGTGGGTCAGGCATTCTCTGTAGACTGCATGAGGTCAGAGATGGGAAATAGAGAGAAAAAAACACACACAGACACATAGAAGGTTATTGTAGTCAGACATCTTTGGGCTGACGAATTCAGAGCTTGGCACCACACACACACACACACACACACACACACACACACACACATACCAGAAAGCAAGAGGAAGAAAACACTGATCAGGATGAGAAATCTTCTAGAGTGAGCGAGAAAGAATGGAAAAAACGGGGGATAAAAGTGAAAATATGGGGGGGGGGACGTGAGAGTGAGAGTGAAAGAGAGAGAGAGAGAGAGAGAGAGAGAGAGAGAGAGAGAGAGAGAGAGAGAGAGAGAGAGAGAGAGAGAGAGAGAGAGAGAGAGAGAGAGAGAGAGAGAGAGAGAGAGAGAGACCAGATGTGTGTCCAGGAGATCAAAGAAAGACTTATCACACGCACACACGCACGCACAGATACATTCCACAAGCAAGACATGACTGAGGGAAAAAAACCGATATCGAACTTGCCATCTACATTCTTTTTCATTCTTTGCGGATGCAGTGGACATTTCCACCATGTTGCGATTCAATAAAATGTGATTCAAATGCAAATATCAATGTCTTTTATTCATTCATTATTTCTTTCTTTCTTTCTTTCCTTTCTTCTTTCTGAAGGGGGGTAGGAGCCCTGTCTACAGTATGCTAGTGACAGAGAGGCTTTCAGAGACAGTGTCCGCAATCGTTTGATAGCTCTGCCCATCAGATTGCATGTTCATTCCTGCCTTCATCATTCCTCCATTTTTTAAATCTCTATATCACTTTCTCATCATCTCTTTCTGCATACAACTATCTCTATCTTCTTTGCAATTGTCCCACACTTCCCTCTCTCTCTCTCCGTCTGACTTTTTGTCTCTGCCTCATTCTCTCTTATGACGTCACACGCCCCTCCGCAAGCTGCGGGACCCACTAGTTTGACGCCTTCTCGGTACGTCACATGGTAATCAAACATATTTTTTGTAACTTGCCGTGCACCACCAGCGACTATGCATGTAGGCAGACAAAGCAGAAGTTGCGAAGAGATATGGCTACAGCTACTGTACAACAGAATGGACCCTGCATCATTTTGAGGATAATAAAATGTCTTAGAGAGTTATTTTATCTTCTCCTTTGAATGTTGTTCAGTGAAACCTGTTTAGCCTACTTTGTTCAGAAGCACGTTGTGTTTGGCGATCTATTTATAAATTCTGCAGCCAGAACAATGCTCTAACATGGTCTTGGAATGATCTGGCAATGTAGGCTACAACAAAAATCTATGTTTCATTGTGGTAAGTCATAAGTTAGACGTTCAGTAGCCCTACAGCAGCCGTGTTTGGCTTTCTATACATCTGTAGAACAGTTCCTGCTGCGAGTTGCGACAGATTCTGCCGTTTCTCTCATGAACAGCAGAGGGCACACTTCCGAAAATGCAAGCAAAAGCCTGTAAATGGCGCTTTTGACTATGAATGGTCTGCCACATTTTAATGGTTCTCGCGCCAAATGCGCCAAATTGCGCACGTTAAGTATGCGGAGCCCTTAAGATGGTGGCCAGAGTAGGTAACTATGCTGCTCATTGAAACAGCTGATTATTGCCAAATTTTATATTTTCATGAATATTTACAAAATAATAAAATAGTTACTAGTATGACAAAAGTGGGGTAAGCTTTGCAGATAAAAAAGTGGAACAATCTGGGGGAAAAAATGGCAGACAATGGAGAAGATCCCCCTTTTCATGTAAAGTGCAATTCTTCCAGTCATAATGAACACTCAGAATTTGATGGTAGTGGTAAGTATTCGCGAAAAACGTAACATTTCAGAATGGGCAGCATGAATTCTGGAAATAAACAACTAAAAATATTACACAGAGCACTGTTAAACACCGCTTTTTCTAGCATCACTTTCTCTACATCCTTTCACTCTCCTTTCTTTTCCTCGGCACGGCACATGTCTCCATCTCTCTCTCACTATTTCTGTCCTCAGTCCGTCCATCCTTCCTTCCCTTTCTATTGTGGGTTGTTCTCTCCCTTTCTCCTTCTCCTTCTGTCTTTCCATAACTATTATGCCCCCCTTTATCTATCCCTCTCTGTGTTTCTCTTGTCCTTCCATGACTCTAATATGGTCTCTCTCTCTCTCTCTCTCTCTCTCTCTCTCTCCCTCCCTCCGTCCAACACTCATTCGTTCCAGAGGCGTGGGGAGTAAATGATCTGAACAGGATGTGGCCCGGCCAGCAGAGCTCTTGTTGAGCGAGCGCTTACATTCTGCAGAGTAGGCAAGAC
>NC_085857.1:30936395-30941395 GCF_034702125.1 Engraulis encrasicolus
ACACACACACACACACACACACACACACACACACACACAGCTCCTTTAAAGAGGCACTGGCTGGTGAGGTCTATTATGGATGAAATGTAGTTTTGCACGGTTGATCAGAGCCATGTGTGTTTGGGCCAAGAAGAAAGAGGGCCATCAAGGGAGGTGTTTTAAATGCATTTTAACCCCTCTGGAATGGAAGGCATCAGCGTTTGCCCATGAAACTACTTCATCTACTTTTCTTTAAAGTGACACTGTCCCATTTTTGGAAATGAGCTTATTTTTCACCTCTCCTTGAGTTAAATGATTGAGTTTTAGGCCTACCTTTCTGCCATACTCAGAGAACGGCAAGAAGTACAGGAGACAAGTGAAACTCATCAATTATTTAACTCAAGGAGAGGTGTAAAATAAGCTTATTTCCAAAAAATGGGACAGTGTAACTTTAAGGTGGGCTGTGTATATAACTTGGGAAAAGACTAGTCATGCCATGTTATGTTTCGATTATAGTTTGGTATTTCTAGAGGTAAACAAAGCGACGTAATTTATTTTTATATGGTCTGTGTGTTTTGGGGTAAATGCTTTTCATGTCTTGTAATGTTCGTTGAGCATGTCTTATTTAGAGTTTGGTATTTTTAGTGTCAGAAGAAAACTAAAACAGCATTGAACCCATGGAAAACTATAATTTCTATTTTTAAGGTGGCTGTGTGTTTATTTGGGAAATGACTACTCATTTTGGTTTAAATTAGTTGAGGATGTTAAGCTTGTGTTAGCTTGTGCCTTTCTGAATGTTGAATGTCATTGTATATAGCACATTGTTTAAAACCATATGAGTATCCAATACCCAAATTGTAACTTTAATTACACTAACTGCTTACTCGTTAAGAATAATACTAGATAGCTATGGAGAGTAATTAATGTCAACTGGTGACCTTTATCTGCTTGTACAGTTATGGAGTGTCGTTTGCTAGCCAAACTCCACATCTGGACGTAATACTGTCTAGCAGTGGAAATGGCATAACATCTCCTTTATCTGGTGACAAAGCCTTAGGGTCAAAATGTGTCCCGTTTTAGAGATATGGCTATGCCAAATTAGCAGTAACTACAATATCCAAACTAACGCCAATACTTTGAAAGGTCTTTTTCTCAGTTTCAATGTCGCCCTAGTTACTGCACCTTGGTGTTGAATTGGTGACATTAGTTTGGACAGTTAATGATTTAAGATTCATTATCTGCTGTGTTTTTGGTGTTTTTGTCTGTGAATGTGAAATTCAGGCAGGTTCAAGGTCACAGCAGCAAACTGGGAAGCAGATGGAACGTGAGGCCAATTTGCCGTTCAACGCTGACAGCTTTGGCCAAGCCCGTGACAAAGTAATCTAAAAGGGCCCCCCGACCCAATAGTACAATGTAGCAAAGGCCATTTCTGGGATCCCTTTCTCCCTGGGCACTGGAAAAATGACCCCTTTGCCTTCCCCCCAGTCAGGTTTATTCTGCTTTGACCTAATGGTGTACCTCCGGATCCCCCGTGATCAGTCGAGAACTGAGGAAGCCTTTCATAATGAAAGGTGAAACCTCTTCCAAGTTCTGAGAAAAGGTCCTGTCACTTGCAACTTCAACTCCTTTGACCCCATTAAGGTGTTTTATGTAAAAAGCCATGGTGAGACCCATAAATGTTCAAAGCGGTTCAACACTAGTTCAGCACCTACTGTACTTAACAAGTCCAGGGGTGCATTTCTCGAAAGCATAGTTGTTAGCCAGTTAGCAACTTGGGTAGTTGCCAATGGGAAATTGCCTTGCAAACAACAAAGTAGCTAACGTTGTTACCAACTATGGTTTCCAGAAATGCACCCCAGTTTTGTTTTCCTATAGAACCCCAAACTGGCACATCCACAATATTTTCTTTTTCACAAAGCTATTAGATAACGATCTTCTCAGAAAAGTAACACTCTGAACATTGAACATTTGCATCTAAATACAAGAAAAAAGCTTACAGCATGAGTGCTGTTTAAACTAGCAGTTGTTTCGTTGATGTAGCAGTTTTCTTACATACAGTATTTCAGAACTAGCCAAAAAAAAGTTCAAACAAAAACTGCACATGTGCACAACATGTAACGGTTCCAAAAACATGTTCAGAATTCAAACACCATGTTTGTGTAAGTGTGACTTTGGGGATCGCCATTTGAATTTCAAAACAGCTCGCTCAAACACGTTCCTGTAGGCCCACACTCCTGGGGACTTGGGAGGTCTTCAAACAGCATGTATGGATGCATGCACAACACACACACACTCTCTCTCTCTCACACACACACATACACACACACACACACACACACACACACACACACACACACACGCGCAGAGAAACACACACACACACACACACACACACACACACACACACACACACACACACACACACACACACACACACACACACACACACATGTGCACACACGCACATACACACACGCACACACAAACGCAAACGCAAACGCAAACGCACACACACACACACACACACACACACACACACACACACACACACACACACACACACACACACACACACGGATACACACACACACACGCACACACACACACACACACACGCACACGCACACGCACACGCACACACACACACACACACACTACATATCTGCCTTTGGGTCCCATTTCCATCTCAAATAGGTCACTGAGATGGATTGTGTTCTGTCTGTCCCCCCTCTCCGCCACTCTTCTCCGTGTTTTCATTCTCAAGACTAACACGAGGCCTTCCTTCCATTGACATGAATACCTTTTTCTTTTCTGTTTTTGAGGGAGACACTCCCGTACAAAGAAGAGAGAAATCTTTGTTGCCTGCAAAAAATGCAACCATACCGTGGACATCACACAGTCTCTTTGAACACTTTTCTTTCTTTCTTTCACTCTCTCTGTGATGTGGAAATGTTAACATTCATTTTCGAACATGGTTGCTCTCCATAAAAAGGCCTCCAGCGTGGCCAACAAGCTTCTCAGGTTCTTAGAAGGCAGAATGTGGCGTTGCTATGCAAACAGGAAATAGACACGCAGAGGCGCATCTTGTCACCAAGCCAGGCAGGCAGCCGCTTGGGGCCCCCAAGCCACTACATGGTGAAAAACAGCTCAACTGTAAACTATAATAGTGCCGATTTTTCGAATGTTCATTCTTTTGGGGTTTTGCTTGGGGCCCCCACTGACACTAGAATCGCCTCTGTAGACAAGTGCAGGGGGGAAGGAGAGTGCTGCCCTACAAAGCAAAAAGGCAGTAACTGCGTTGTTGTGGAAAATGCGTTACTATGACTTTAATGACATATATATCAAAGTTTAAATTTAAATAAAATGATGCATCCGCACAAAGGGTGGTAATATAAAGTAACAAAACTGCTGAATGTCAATAATCTATCCAAAATACTGAATTGCAGTATCATTTAGAAGTAATTTGACTCAGTTTTGAGCTCTGCACAGTTGCTGCCTTTTTGCTTTGTAGGGCAGAGTTGACCTCCTCACAAGTGTAGGACAGGACACACAGACTGGATGGCTGCAGCAAAGAGTCGTCAAGAAGAGAAAGATCATTCAAACTCTGCCCATCCAACGCAAAGGAGTGTGCTTGAGTGTGCTCTTGTAAGGGGGCGTCGTCGTCGTCGTCGCCTTCTTTTTCTTCTTTGTCTTTTTGTGGTGTTTGGTGGTGTCTTGCACAAGATGTGCACTACCGCCATCTACAGCGCCAAAGGAACTCCATTTTATTCTCAAACCGTAAGACTCCAAAGGTCTCCTAACCGCAGGTCTCCTAGAGGGGGGGTTCACCTGACGTCACATGGATCCAGGAAATGCACGGGCTTGAAGTATCTTACTCTACTAGACCAGTGTTTCCCAACCAGGGGTACGTGTACCACTAGGGGTACGCGAGCACACTGCAGGGGGTACGCGAGCACACTGCAGGGGGTACGCGAACACACTGCAGGGGGTACTTTTTTTTAACAAATATATGGATCTTAGTTACATTGGGATGGAGAAAGCGATATAGAACTTGACTTAGGGGGTACTCATGTCACAACGAAAAGGCTTGGGGGGTACACAAGACAAAAAAGGTTGGGAAACACTGTACAAGACGACTCTTTGGCTAGACCATCCAATGGTATGCATTTAACTGCTTTGCAATGCCGACAGGAAACGGACACAACGGAGCAAGAGGCAGAGGTCAGAGATCTGACCTCTTGACAGAGGTGTCAATTCCAGAAAATAAAAAGCCTGCCGCAGTTTCCTTCCAACACAGGTGACTCCAATAAGCAGCTGGTCTACCTGTCTTGACTGCTCAATAATCAGCCGATACAGAGCTGGTTGGATCAAATTTGTGGTGGGGTCTCTACTTTTTGAACCCAGGCAGGATTGACACCTCTGCTCCTCGATAAACCTCAGAAGTCTAGAGCAGTGTTTCTCAACCTTTTTTTAGGCGAGGCACCCTTTCAATTCATGAAAAATGTCAAGGCACCCCAAACCAACAAGCCGTAACATGGCATCGCATCCGATACCACACAAGCTTAGAAAAGTAACACATTTGGAGACGTCACACGACCTACGTTTGAAGTTGCAGCTGACTGGGGCGACCTATATTTACTTTATTGTGCGTAAATGGCAGATGAAAGATTCCACTGACTAGCATTAACTTATCAATTTAGACAAATATGTATTATATTACATAATTTATTTATCAGCCACGTTTCCGCGGCACCCCTGAGGTTTCTCACCCCTGTTAAGAACCACTGGTCTAGAGCACACAAGTGTGAGTTGATGGCTGGGCCAACCAATGTTATGCAGCTTATCACAAAGGCAAAAAACTGTGAGCTGTGCAATGCCAATGGGCAACGGAGATATGCAGGACCCCTGGTGCTAAGGAGAATTGCCCTCTTGAGAGGAACGTAACTCAAATGGACTCTAATGGGGATGGAGTGTACTCCCCTACGCTACACAGGGATTCACCTCCTTATTGGACTGAAAGT
>NC_085857.1:30946395-30953895 GCF_034702125.1 Engraulis encrasicolus
GTATGCATAAGTATGCCAAAAACAGTACACAACCACAGGGGTACATTTTGCAGTGTTAATTCAACACTTAGAGAGTCAATTTAACAGCATTTGCAGCCCTATTCCGGAGCGCATTTGGTCCCAGAGTTGAATTAACCCCTTTTAACCTGCATTCAAGCCCTTGAGATTTTAGGGGAGGATTTTATTAAAAATGTGGGTATGGTAGAGCTGAATGAACACGTTCTAATGCAAAATGAAGGTCCTAGGAGGCACCTTTTTCCAAAAAGGGCTTGGGCTAAAATGTGTTAACACTACTGCTTTTTTTTTACTGTGTACAGTATACACATACACTGCAGATAAAAACACATGCACAACGTACACACAAATTCAAGCCCACATATCACTGGTCTGTCAATCATCATCCCAAAATCAGCACACGCGAAAGGAAAACAGCACTCAATCAATCAATACAATACAAACATCAATACGCCAACAGATACAAACAGATGTGCATGCACACAGATTTTCCGCAATATGGACATTGAACACAAACACAAACAAACACACACAAACGCATGCACGGACGCAGACACACATACACACACACAACTCTCCCAAACGCATGCACATACGCATGCACACAACCACACATACACACACAGGCAGACTCGTACAAAACTTGTCTGCATTCAAGTCTGTTCGATGTCATGCTTGTTCGCGCATGTTGCGGATATGCATTCCTATCCCCCTGTGTTGTGACGATGGGATAGACAGCAACAAGAGATTTTTGGGCCGGGTCCATGGCCTCCTCGAAAAACTTCACTTCGAAAAGTTCACAATGAGGACGTCGAAACAAAAACAACTACCATGGCTACAGGGCTACAGCACATTTGTTGTGCTTGTAGAGAAAAAAACTCGGACAAGATTTAGACTGTGACGATTCACATTGACAGAGGTCATGCTAGTACAAAGGAAGACTGTCGTAAGCGACAAAAAAATGGGGGTTTTGCCATTTCATTTTTGAAGTTTTGAAGAAAAACAACCAGGCATTTGAGGACACCCCCCAAAGTCAAGAAAGGACAGGCTGAGTCACTGAGTGAATGAAATTGATTGGAAATGATTCATGAATTGAAAGCGATTTTTTCACTTGGCAATTATTTCTAAAGATAACAGAAAGTATAAATTCTGAATACAGTGGTTTGTGTGTGTGTTTTGTGTGTGTGTGTGCGTGTGGGTGTGCGTGTGTGTGTGTGCGTGTCTGTGTGTGTGTCTCTTTCTATGTGCATGCACACATGTAAACGTGTGTGTGTGTGTGTGTGTGTGTGTGTGCGTGTGTGTGTGCATGCGTCAGTCTGTCATTCTATGTGTATGTTTGTATGCTCAAATCCATGTGTGTGTATGTGTACACAGTACATTGAGTCTGCATTTGAGTTCTTTCAGAATTACACAGCTGGAGGACTTCACTGCTACTCACAAGAGCCAAAATGCAGCTCTGTGGAACCCGCTTGGACGGGGGGATGTAAGAAGAGGGGGAATAGAGGGATAAGGGATGAAGGGATAGAGGGAGAGAGGCGATGGAGAGAGATGGAGGGAGAGAGGCGATGGAGAGAGATGGAGGGAGAGAGGGAGGGAGAGATGCACACAAGAGCCAAACGCAGCTCTGTGGAACCCGCTTGGACGGGGGGATGTAAGAAGAGGGGGAATAGAGGGATAGACGGAGAGAGGGATAGAGGGAGAGAGGCGATGGAGAGAGATGGAGGGAGAGAGGGAAGGAGAGAGATGGAGGGAGAGGGAGGGAGAGATGCACACAAGAGCCAAATGCAGCTCTGTGGAACTCGCTTGGACGGGGGGATGTAAGAAGAGGGGGAATAGAGGGATAGACGGAGAGAGGGATGGAGGAAGGGAGAGATGGAAGGAGGGAGGGCTTCAAAAACATCCTACTCTGCAGCCTATCCCTGCTGGAGACTCTCTTGGCATGTTTTGCTTGCTCATCTTCCATGAAACACACACACACACACACACTCACACACACACACACACACACACACACACACACACACACACACACACTCACACACACACACACACACACACACACTCACACACACACACACACACACAGACACACACACACACACACACAGAGACACACACGTGCGCACGCGCACTCACACACACACACACACACACACGCACACACGCACACACACACACACACACACACACACACAGCTGAACAGATTTACGCACATAAACATGTGCACACACAAACATTTGTAGAAAGAGGAAACGATGACATCACCTTCCTCTTTTGGTTTCATCAACGACAGTATAAAACGTTTCAGCCCGTTTCCAGATCGTGTATACATGTGAAATCTTAATGCCATTTCCAAGTTAGGCCTGCTAAGATGCTAAGAGGTGAAATGGTGCACAGTCTTTGGAAACTTTACGAATAAATCAAATATTAAAACATATCACATTTGGTTTAGCCACGGTAGGGCACTCGTTTACTACGCGGCTGACCCGGGTTCGATTCCAGCCTGGATCCCTTTGCCGACCCTTCTCCGTCTCTCGCTCCCAAACATTGTCTGTCTCTCTCTCAAAACTATCCTGTTACTAATAAAGTCTATAAGACCAAAAAATATCTAAAAAAAAACCATATCACATTTGTGATTCAATCCTCCCGAAATCTTTTCTGTATTGTCTGGCAAGTCATAAGAGACTCTAAAAATGGCACTCAGTACATCTCAACCAGGCCCCAGGTGTAGCCACTATGACTAAAACCACAACTCTCCTTTCATTTAAAGCTCACTTGCAATGCCTCTGTGTGTCTGGATCAAGCAGTCAGCTGTAATGAAGGAAAGAAGGAAGAAAGAGTACACAAAAGAGAGGAGGAGAGAGGGGGAAATAGGCAGAGGAGGAGAGACAGAGAAGAAGAAGAAGAAGAAGAAGAAGAAGAAGAAGAAGAAGAAGAAGAAGAAGAAGAAGAAGAAGAAGAAGAAGAAGAAGAAGAAGAAGAAGAAGAAGAAGAAGAAGAAGAAGAAGAAGAAGAAGGTGGAGGAGGAGAAGAAGAAGAAGAAGAAGAAGAAGAAGAAGAAGAAGAAGAAGAAGAAGAAGAAGAAGAAGAAGAAGAAGAAGAAGAAGAAGAAGAAGAAGAAGAAGAAGAAGAAGAAAAAGAAGAAGAGCCACAGATGGAGACTGAGAGAGAGGAGGGGGGAAGAAGAAACAGACAGAAAGAGGAAGCACAAAAACAAAGAAAAGTGAGAAGAGAGGATGACAGTGAAGAAGAACGAAAGAGAAGAAGGTAATGGAGGGATGAAAAAGCGCTGGAGGTCTGCAGGAATTATAACAAGCAGGGCCAAATGTTTGCCTTGGCAACGCCATGGCGATGATGTCACCACTGCTCCACTTTTCACTCCACTTCATACTGAAAAAAGACGTAAAAAGGAGAGGAAGAAGTGAGGGAAAGAAAGAAAGAAAGAAAGAAAGAAAGAAAGAAAGAAAGAAAGAAAGAAAGAAAGAAAGAAAGAAAGAAAAAAAGGAAGAAATAAAGGAAGAAAGAAAGAAAGAAAGAGTGGTTGCGCCACTTTTGCAACACACTTACACTTAACACGGAGGTCAAGTCCAGTTTGACCTCAGGAAGTACAAACTGGGCCGCTTTCAATCCACCGATAAACAGTTCCAAAAAAGCAGCTGTGACCAACGGCGAAATCAGGAATTCAAAACTCTAAACACTAGAGAAGCGTTACAGTATCCCTCAGTGGCAGGGTTACAAAAAGGAAAGGGCTCGCTCACGCTTTTGTTGCTGTCGCGGATATAATTACGTAGGTGTGCAAACTTCGGATGAGAAGAAGGAGAGTTCTTAAAGTCTAGTTTTACACTGACAATTACAGGCAACACAGTCAAATGTTTTTAGCAGTTTCCTCTTAGAAACGGTGGAGGAACTATTATGTATTGTGCATTGTGCACTTCACAAAACTCATTCTGAGTGAGTTTAGATACAGCATACAATAAGCTGAAAATGTTTGCTTAAGGAGGGAAATCATCATAATTAAGTTCTTCTGGCTTTTGTGTTGTTGAGTAACCAGAGTCTGGCTTCAGCTATGCCTGTGTGGATGAGGAAGGGAGAGCAAGGAACAGACACCAGGGGTAGAGAGAGAGAGAGAGAGAGAGAGAGAGAGAGAGAGAGAGAGAGAGAGAGAGAGAGAGAGAGAGAGAGAGAGAGAGAGAAATGGAGAGAGAGAGAGAGAGAGAGAGAGAAATGGAGAGAGAGAGAAATGGAGAGAGAGAGAAATGGAGAGAGGAGGACAAGGCGAGGGAGAAGGGTGAAAAAGACAGAGAGACAGATACATAGAAAAAATGAAGGGAGGCATAGAGAGAGAGAGAGAGAGAGAGAGAGAGAGAGAGAGAGAGAGAGAGAGAGAGAGAGAGAGAGAGAGAGAGAGAGAGAGAGAGAGAGAGAGAGAGAGAGAGAGAAAGAAAGAAGTAGGCCAGGGCAAGGGAAAGGAAAAGAGGTTGGGGTTTGGGGTTGGGGTTGGGAGGGTGGATGGGGGGGACTCTTTAAAAATGCACCTCTGTAAAGCCCTCTCTCCTAGTTTTTCTCTCCAGAACTTTCCATACGAGCTCAGCTTCTACACAGCATGGAACCATTACTGCTCCTCACGTTTGCAAAAAGTTTTAAAAGCCCTTCACACCAAAAAAAGAAAGAAAACAAAACACACACAAAAAACAAAGAAAACACACTAATGCAAAAAGTTTAAAACTACGCTGATACGCTGACATGCAAAACCTAAAGGAAACGGACAGAAGGAAAGATAGAAATGAAAGATCAAAGTGAAGGGAAAGGGACGGAGGGTAAAGAAGGGAGGAAAAGCGCTCATCGCATCACAATTTTTTCCCAGAGCTGTGCGTTTGGCTCCAGAAGGACAATTGCCTAACTGTTCAGTTTGGATGCGGGGATGAGAAAGACAGAAGGCCAGTTAGAGAGAGAGAGAGAGAGAGAGAGAGAGAGAGAGAGAGAGAGAGAGAGAGAGAGAGAGAGAGAGAGAGAGAGAGAGAGATTCAGACTGTGTGTGTGTGTGTGTGTGTGTGTGTGTGTGTGTGTGTGTGTGTGTGTGTGTGTGTGTGTGTGTGTGTGTGTGTGTGTGTGTGTGTGTGTGTGTGATGAGAAAAGCAGTCCTTACAGTAGGAGGCTAAGCTAAGTGAAGAGTCAGCTGCGAGGAATGGGACTCGATTAGCTCACCGCTAGCGCTAACATCGCCATAACAACACTTCATCCAATGGGACTCGATTAGCTCACCGCTAGCGCTAACATCGCCATAACAACGCTTCAGCCAAGGGGCTTTTATACTGTAGGCAGTTTCAGCCACGCTATAACTCCAGTGGTTGTTATTGTGCAAATGCAAGAGATTTCCTATGGTTTTGACACATAACATACACTGCATTGGATGGTAAAGCTGCATACAATTGTGTTTGCATTTAAATAGTCACGCAAGCCTTTGAATTGTGCTTTCTGCAGCAATCTTTGTTATTGAGTTTTTCCATGAATGCGTCACGGTCTTGTTTATATTTGTGATGGTTAGAGATATATTATTGAGAAAGCAAGAAATAGAAAGATGGAGAGAAACAGACTGATAAAATGGAACAACACACAAAGAGGACAACGTTCAAGGTTCTTAAAAACTGCACACCAGTGTAAACTGTCACTTTCCATTCAGAGTCATTATGTACAAACAGCATGCTACCCTATTGCTAGATGTTGCATTACGGCCTACCATCCACACACACACACACACACGCGCGCGCACAAGCACACGCACACGCACACGCACAGTAAAATGCCACATCAAACCAAAAGCTATGGAATGTTCTGGTCCTGACTGTGAGGCAGAGGTAACGGCATCCAACGGTCCTTGTTGAAATGACTACATTTTATTCTCACTCCAAAGTTTCCTTTCCACCTCCACACCCCCCACCCCACTCTCTCTCTCTCTCTCTCTCTCTCTCTCTCTCTCTCTCTCTCTCTCTCTCTCTCTCTCTCTCTCTCTCTCTACCTCAAAGCTGGAATGCAGACATGCGTTATGGATGCCATAAGGATTAACAACTTTTTTCAAATGCTTCAGACGTTAAAAAAGTTCAGCTGGGAACTTGGGAGACATGAAGAATATAACCAGCACAATCTACAATTTGTCTCCTAAGTGTCTTTTCACAACATGGCAAATACAGTACATGTTATACAGGGCTCTTACTTAACATCAGTCAACCAGCCAGATGCTGGTGAAAGCCCAGTTTGCCTATTAGAAAAGAAAACTTACTAGTCACTGGCAGAGGTCGAAAGTGTAGGACTGTGTGTGGCTAGTAAGACTTAAAGTGATACTGTCCCATTTTTGGAAATAAGCTTATTTTACACCTCCCCTTGAGTTAAATAATAGGGTTTTACCGTTCTCCTGTACTTCCAACCGTTTTCCAGTTATGGCAGTGCACATTTTACCTCCAAGCTAACAGTTACCATTGAGTCCTATGAGACCAGATAGCCGCGAGCTGGTCTCATAGGACTCAATGTTAACTGCTAGCATAGAGGTAAAATTTGCACTCCCATACCCAGAGAATGGTTGAAAGTACAGGAGAACGGTAAAACCCTATTATTTAACTCAAGGGGAGGTGGAAAATAAGCTTATTTCAAAAAATGGGACAGTATCATTTTAACACCTACAAGCGAAAATGGCTAGTGATGACAAAAGGTTATTTTTTTTAGCTCCGATGTCATTAATGTGGATGCTATATACGTGTAGGCATTACATCATTTTTTTAGATGATTCACACATTCAGCTTGGATCTTATCAGGAGTATTGAAGAATAAAACCTCTGTGTCTATCTGTCTCCAAAGTATCATTTCACCCCGTTTCAACTGTTCACGTTATGAATGTGGATGCTGCGGGGCATCCATTTTTTCCCCAAAAAAGTTCAACTTGGAGCGAGGGAGTATTGAGGAATAAAACTCTATTTGTCTCCAATGCGTCCTTTCACCCCAAATTCAACTTAAGACGTTATAAATGTTAACAACTTGTAAACCGTACAGGTTTTAGCAAGCTCAAGAGCCATGGAAAAATAAAACAAACACACTTTCGTTCGCTGCTGGGATGATTTTCTCCTCACTCGCCCTGACATTTGGGGTTTCTTTGTTTTTACTGTACTCTTTCACAATCAACCAGGGGCCTGCTCTGGTTCTAGCACTGCCTCTTGCTGTTTCTCTCTCCAGCCCTCCTCCTCTGCCTCCCCCAACCTCTCTTTTTCTGCCTTACTTGCACTCATTCCTTTTCTGAGTCTGTCTGTTGCTGATGCTCTCTCTCTCTCTCTCTCTCTCTCTCTCTCTCTCTCTCTCTCTCTCTCTCTCTCTCTCTCTCTTTCTCTCTCTCGCTCTCTCTCTCTCTCTCGCTCTCTCTCTCTCTCTCTCTCTCTCTCTCTCTCTCTCACACACACACACACACACTCACACACACACACACACACTGTCATCCTCTT
>NC_085857.1:30958895-30963895 GCF_034702125.1 Engraulis encrasicolus
GGAATGGAGGGATAGCAGGAGAGGGAGATAGAGGGATAGAGAGAGAGAGAGAGGGTTTGCTGCAGCTAACGGCTACTAGTGGAAGAAGAGAGGAAGAGGGGGATGAGAGAGGGATCTGGAGTGGAGGTCTGGAGAAGTTTCCCCTGGAAAATAAACACTCTGGGCTCGCCGTGGCAGAGAAGGCAGGCCTCCCCTTCACTTCTCTCCTCCTCCTTGCGCTCTCTAGCCTTCACTTCTCTCCTCCTCCTCGCACTCTGTAGCCTTCACTTCTCTCCTCCTTCTTGCTCTCTCTCTCTGTCATTTGCTCTCTTTCTCTCTCTCTCTCTCTCTCTCTCTCTCTCTCTCTCTCTCTCTCTCTCTCTCTCTCCCCTCCTCTCTCAATTTCTTGTGGTCCCCCTACTCTTCTCTCCTCCTCTACTCTCTCACAGACCTTCACTTCCCCCCTCCTCCTCTATCTCTTTCTCTTACCTTCACCCACTTCTTTCTTTTGCTTTCTCTATCCCCTCCTCTCTCTCTTGCATGACCCCCCTCTGGTTTTGTCACATCTTCTCTCTTTCACCCCCCCACCCTCATAACTTGCCACTCTTTCTTCCCTCCTCTCTCTAACTCTTTCTCTGTCCCCTCCTCTCTCCAGAGTTCACTTTTTCTCTCCTTCACTCTTTCACTCAGTCTCCGCTCCTTCGCTCTCTCTCTCTCTCTCTCTCTCTCTCTCTCTCTCTCTCTCTCTCTCTCTCTCTCTCTTTCTCTCTCGCCCTGGGGAGACAGCCGTTGGCTGGGGGAGGGGGCAGAGGAGGGAAAGAGGAGGAGGCGAGGAGAGGAGAGGAGGAGTGGAGCGAGTGAGTGGGGGGAGAGGGGGGGAGGGACCTGAACACGCCAATCATACGAGACTCCACTCCAGGCCTTAAATAGAAACATATGAGTGGGCCATAGCAAGAGGAGAGAGAGAGAGAGAGAGAGAGAGAGAGAGAGAGAGAGAGAGAGAGAGAGAGAGAGAGAGAGAGAGAGAGAGAGAGAGAGAGAGAGAGAGAGAGAGAGAGAGAGATGTGGTGGAGGCAGGGCTTATGTTTATGTGAAACACAAGAAAGCATTTTGCTGCTCTTTTCCCTCTGCCCCCCTTTTCTTTTTTTCTTTCACTCCCCCTACCCTCCCTCGATCCTTCTCTCTCTCTCTCTCTCTCTCTCTCTCTCTCTCTCTCTCTCTCTCTCTCTCTCTGTCACTCACACTTTTTCTGGTTTAACCTTTTCACCGCCAGCTGTGACTTCATTTTTTAGGTGAGTTCAGAAACTGTGGGCTCAGTGACTGTGCATCCGTGCGTGCGTGTGTGCATGCGTATGCGTGTGCGTGTGCGTGTGCGTGTGCATGTATTTGGCCTGGCTCACCAGCTAGCTTAGCTTTGCTGACGTCAGCTTCTACAGTCCGGCCAGCGTTTGTGGTGATTTTTTCTAAACGTTTGTAGCTCGACACAGAATACGGGATGTGCGATACTACATAGTGACCCCACAGGCTCTCTGTGCATGAGTGGCGCTAATGCTATAGCTATAGCCGACGCTTTCCACTCCGTTCCTGGAAAGCTACGTACATAGAAACAGATGTCGTAAGGGGAAGAGGGGCTGACCTAGAATCAGTCAGTCAGTCGGTTTGTTGGGTTGGCTCCCCCTTCAAAAACCTTTCTCTGGAGACTAAAGAAATAAAAGCAAAGAGTGAAGAAAAAATAGGGTAAAGTAGAAGAAAAAAAAATGGCAAAGTAGCAAAAAAAATACAAAAAAACATGGCAAGGTAGCAACAACACTAGCAGGGGTAGACAAGGGTGGCCGTCAACACAGACATATATATTTTACGGTGTTTGTGTCTCGGGTTTATGGTTCGCCCTGGGACACTGCACGCCGATTTTTCCCCTCCAAAAAGGACGCTTCAGTAGCGAACTCGGAAACACAGACAGAGAGCATGGGGTTGGATGGAGAGAGAGAGAGAGAGAGAGAGAGAGAGAGAGAGAGAGAGAGAGAGAGAGAGAGAGAGAGAGGGAGGAAGGAGTCTGGCTGTGTTTTGCTGTTTGTCTGGGCATGGGAGCATGGAGCTCTGTTATGTTGTTGTTGAGGGGTAGGGGTGGGGGGGGCTGTGCACAAACCAGGAATGCACAAACCTGGACAAACGGGTTGTTAGTTCCTGTGGAAAAGATGTCTCCACAGATGGGTCGTAAATAAAGCGAAGGTACATGTGGGGGGGGGGGGGGGGGGGGGTTTTGACAAGGGCCAAAACGAAAACTAGTTGCCCCTAGAATTCAAGACCAGTTGAACTCATCGTCCAAAACAAGGAGAGAAAACAGCAGGGTCTGTGGATACAGCTCCAGGACAGGGTTGATTTCCAGCCCAAAAAAACGCTCAAAACCTGCCTGGAAGCACTAAAGTCCACCCGATTTTAACAAAACTATATTAATTTCTATGGCTATAAATCTAAGGAAAACGCACCCAAATGGCATTTTGGCCTTTTATACTTGCAGACGGTTATCCTGAGCAGCCCAATTAGGCGGGAAACTGCCCAATCTAGCAACACTGCTCCAGGACTAAAGCCGGGCATACACTGTGCGACATTTTCACTCGTGGGTCTTAAGCTTCTGCTCACACTGCACGATGGAATTTCACTGTTTAAAAGTTCTCAGCTCACGACTCATGTCCTCACACTACACGAGCCGACAGTCGGATGCGAGCGAAATGCTTCCACCGTACGACGCGACAGGCATGTTTCCCCGGTCTGCAGAGGAGGGAACATTCGCACCTGAGGTGGAGATGAAGTCTGGCTCAACAGCGAATCGCACGGCCCTATTAATTTGTGCATGTGAAGTGTCAAATCGGGTCGTAGCACTGCTTTAACTGTGCGATTTACGCACGAGCCACGACCAGAATTTCAAACCGTTTTGATTTTCTTGCGACCCTGCGATTGCACGATCGTGAGGCGAAATCGCTTGTCGTTACCCCATGTACACTGTACGATGCGAGACTCACGATTGACCTGCGATTGAGCAAGAAATTGGCCCGACTCTCAAAAAGTCGTGCGAGTGCCAAATCGGGGCAAAATCGGGGCAAAAGTCGCACAGTGTAAGCCCAGCTTAAGCTGTAGCTCTGGGTTGAAGACCCTGCACACAGCAGAACTTCGTAACTCCTTGCGTTTCAGCTAGCAATGGCTAACGTTGCATTACACTTAACTGACAGTTTTATCCAAAGCTACTCAAGGTTATTAACAGAGTATTGGTTACAGTCCGTGGAGCAATGTGTGGGCAGGCGCCTTGCTCAAGGGCCCTTCAGTCATGGATGGAGGTGTAGGGAAAGGTAAGGGTGGGATTCGAACCTGCAACCCTCTGATCTTAAGTCCACCTCCCTAACCATTCGAGGACAATGGCTAACATGAGGTCTGCTCACAGCCAGACCAGCGTACACCGACATTTTTAACCTCAAAAACAAAGGAGAATGAAGCAATCCGACTCACAGTCCATTTCTATTGGGCAACTATTTGAGCCAGCAAGACATCAGGCTTGTACTATATTGAACCCCTTGACCCCCCATGACTAATTTGACATGGATTAGGCAAGAATGTTCAAAACGTCTAATTAACTAATCTAATCTACTGTAACTTCATATAGCTTGCACATACAATTTAACAATAACTTGCAAGCGAGTACTGTAGGTCAGTTTACAATTTAGCGTATGTTTTCGTATGTTTTTCGATTCCACTATGTGTAGTGCACTATCAATGCAATGTAAGTATGGGTGCTTTTGTTTTGTTTTGTTTTTTTGTTGTTGTTTTTTTTTTACCCATTAGCATTCAATGCCATTAGCCCCATGATAATCTAATCAAGGTAATTGGGACGTTTTAAATGACACTACGGTACGGTAATTGAGGATATGACATAACAACATAGCAACGTGGCGACTTAATAGCACCTGCTGCGACTCAAATAATAATTAGAGCGTGGCGGTCATCATCACAGCATTAGCATCGTCATGGTGACACCGGTGACCCCGACACGAAACAGGGGCACTAATTAGAGCGTGTGTGTGTGTGTGTGTGTTTGTGTGTGTCTGTGTGTCTCAACTTGAGGATTTGGGTGGACGAATGTGTGTGAATGTGTGTGTGTGTGTGTGTGTGTGTGTGTGTGTGTGTGTGTGTGTGTGTGTGTGTGTGTGTGTGTGTGTGTGTGTCTCAACTTGAGGATTTGGGTGGACGAATGTGTGTGTGTGTGTGTGTGTGTGTGTGTGTGTGTGTGTGTGTGTGTGTGTGTGTGTGTGTGTGTGTGTGTGTGTGTGTGTGTGTGTGTGTGTATGTTTGTGCCTCTGTGTGTGTGTGTATGTGCATGTTTGTTTGCGTGTGTGTGTGTGTGTGTGTGTGTGTGTGTGTGTGTGTGTGTGTGTGTGTGTGTGTGTGTGTGTGTGTGTGTGTGTGTGTGTGTGTGTGTATGTGTGTGTCTGAGTATTACACCGGGGGGCTAAACACTAACGAGATAATTCCAAAACAAAACGCGGTCACTATGTCATTAGGGTGCCTGTCTTGTCATTAGAAGCCTTAGCTAAGCTAAAGCCCCTTGGAGGCAGTGGCCCCCTACTCCACACACACATGCACACGTACACACACAGGCACACACACACGCACAAACACACACACACACACACGCACACATACACACACACACACACACACACGCACAAACACACACACACACACACGCACACATACACACACACAAACACCAACACACATCCAGTCGTCCACCCAAATCCTCAAGGTGTCGCTCCACTAATCCTACCCCGACATTCAGGGAGGGATTTCAGTATCTTACAACATTGCCTGTCTGGATAACGTGTTTAATCCCCCTCCGACATACGAGATGCTTAGAAGACATGATGGCTTAATGAGCAGCCTGCGGCAAAACAAGGCTCATGTGTACTAAGAGATAGCAGGACATTCATAAATCAATTAACCAGATTGAATGGCTATGGCGTATTCACCAG
>NC_085857.1:30983895-30991395 GCF_034702125.1 Engraulis encrasicolus
TATGCT
This sequence comes from Engraulis encrasicolus, assembly GCF_034702125.1. Lineage (NCBI taxonomy): Eukaryota > Metazoa > Chordata > Actinopteri > Clupeiformes > Engraulidae > Engraulis > Engraulis encrasicolus. The sequence continues at coordinate 30,983,902 of NC_085857.1, forward strand.
GAAAATTGCCTTCATCATACTCCTTCCTGTAACTTGTGACAAAGCCTTATCGTCCAAATGTGTCCCGATTTAGAGATTTTTCTATGTTAAATGTGCAGGAACTACAATATCCAGCGTAACACCAAGGCTTTGAAGGCATTTTTCAGCTTTTATGTTGGCACAGTTACTGCACGTTGCCTTTGTATAGGGCAGTGATGGCCTTTCCAAACTCCCACAAGTGCATACTGCAGCAGGGTCTGTCTGATATATCCACTGACATTTCAGAGATGACACGAGCCTTTTTCCCCAGTCTCACTCCTCCCTTTCTTCCTTTCTGTCTATCCCTCCATTGATATTGGTCCAGTAGAGCAGTGTTTCCCAACCTTTTTTGTCTCACGTAAACCTCTTAGTTGTGCCATGAGTACCCCCTAATTCATGTTCTATATCGCCTTCTCTGTCCTTATGTGACTGCCCCATTCATTTTATATAAAAATAACATTTTTCCAAGTACCCCCTGTAGTGTGCTCGCGTACCCCTAGTGGTAAACGTACCCCTGGTTGGGAAACACTGCAGTAGAGGATGTTTAAACCTCTCCTCTATACTGTATCTCTTCTTCTTCATTCTTTTACAATGCGTTTCCTTTTAGCTCTATCAGCATTTTCTTTCCCTTTGCATCTCTCTCTCTCTCTCTCTCTCTCTCTCTCTCTCCCCCTCCCTCTGTTGACCTTCAGCTTCATCCCTCAGTTTCTTTTGTGAAATTCCAACAAACTCCTCCAGCAAATTTGCACATATGGAGACGCACTGCACTGCAGCCATCTTGCCTTGCCGAAGAGGAAATTCCAGGGAAGGTCTTTCACAACATGACAATGTGTTTACAATTGACCGTGACACACTATAACATCTTAACATCTGGCAGGCAGGCAGCGAGAAGGACAGACATACACACACACAGACACACAGACGCACACACGCACGCACGCACGCACGCACGCACGCACGCACGCACGCACGCACACACGCACGCACGCACGCACGCACGCACGCACACACACACACACACACACACACACACACACACACACACACACACACACATATGCACACGGAAAGGCTGATAAGTACTACAAGTGATGTGCGGAGACGATGGCTAGAGCGATACAGTGACAAAGAGATGGCTAGACAGATAGAAAGGCACATCGGAAGAGAGACAGATAGACAGACAGACTGAAACACTGGAAAATATTCCAGGAGACAGAAGTACAGTACACTGGTAATCAGGCAGTCGGACAGTCAGAAAAGTTGGAATTGACAAGGCTGTTGGTATGGTGTCTCTTTCTGTGCTTTTGTTCATGACAGACATACAGACAGACAGACAGGCAGGCAGGAAGGCAGAAAGACTAACAGACAGGCAGACAGACAGAAAGACAGACAGACAGACAGAAAGAGCAAGGAGGGACAAGCCTGGTGTTATGTTGTCTCTAATGATGTCTCTTTCTGTACGGTTGTTCATGAAAGACAGACAGACTGACTGACAGACAGACAGACAGGCAGGCAGGCAGGCAGGCAGACAGGCAGGCAGGCAGGCAGGCAGGCAGGCAGACAGACAGACCAAGGCGGTCTGCTGCCAGCCATGGTGTGAAGGCCTCTTGCTGCGAGTGTATGCATTCCACATGAGGCCAACAGTGTTTAGACTAGCATAGGGTTTCTCAACGGGGGGGCTCTACGCCAAGGGGGCGTTGGAGAGCCCTGGGGGCGTTCAGAAGGATACAGCTGAGAGGGGGAGGTGCTTAGTTGCTATTGGGGGCCATTAGTCTATTTATCGCTGCGCCACAGCGCCCCCTATTTATCTTTTTAATAGTAAGGGGAGGGCAGGCTTATGATGAGGTCAAGAGGGCGTTGGGAGGCTTATAAAGAGATCAGGGGGACGTTGGAAGGCTTATGATGATGTCAAGGGGGCGTTTGTTCAAGGAAAGATTGAAAAGCACTGGACCAGCACATGGCCTACTGATGGACATCAGACACACAAACAACATACACACACACACACACACACACACACGCGCAAGCACAAGCAGTGTTAACTAACACCTTGACAGGCAGATGGCTCAAAGTCAGTTAATTCCTGGCTGCAGGGATCAATGCTGTCTAGTCTCTAGCCAGACTGACATCCCACCTAATCAGCATTACTGTCACACTTAGTACACACACACACACACACACACACACACACACACACACACACACACACACACACACACACACACACACACACACACACACACACACACACACACACACACACACACACACACACACACACACACACATGCATACGGACACATATGCACACACACGCATACACATAGACACACGCTTACCTGGACAAAAACGTGCACGAACGCACGTGCACACACACGCATGCACGCACGCACGCACGCACGCACGCACGCACACACACACACACACACACACACACACACACGCACACGAGCATGTTAAAGATCTATGTTCATCAGTCTCAGTCATGCACTTTCTCTCCTTCACTCCTTCTCTCCTTCACTCTTGTGCTCTGTTCCCTTCTTCTTTTCCCACTTCAATGCCGTTTGCTCCCAAAAGCACAATGGCTTCCACAGAGAAAGTTCAAAAAGTTGTGGCCAAACTCATGCTACACGAAACAATGCAACATCCTCATGTCCCATTGACTTGAAATCAGCATGGGGAAAATATGCCATCACATACATTTACTAACCTTTAAAGGGCAACTCCTGCCAATTTCAATGTGCTGTTGGGGGCAACCTTTGTTTACATTTCAAAAAAACATTTTTATTTATTCCCAAAAGCATCCAAAAGGTTACGCAACATCAGCAGACAGCTAGCAAACAGCGATACCTTTTGGGAAAATATTTGGAGTAGGCCTATGCTCATTTAAAAAAAAAATGTAAACAAAAGTTGCCCCCATTAGAATAGCTCATATCTCAGAAAGGGCTGGGCCAAAAACTGCGGCGTCACCGGCACAGCACATTGAAATTGGCAGGAGTTGCCCTTTAACATGGAAATGGACAATAAAACAAATATGATAAGTGTAAAAAACAAGGCTGTGCATTTATTTTCATTGTATCTTGGGGGTAAAAATATCGTTATTACTCGGTATCGGCAAGTACAGACATTAATGCACTCATACTCGTATCGGTTTAAAAAAACAGTGGTATCTTCCAAACATAGTTCTCTCTTTATCTAATCAAAGTGCAATTGGGAATCGAAACAAAATATACACATGCGTGCGCAAGCGAATACACAGACACACAAAAACATACAGCAACTCACAAAGCCACATGTACACACACACTCACACACACACACACTTCATCACCTCCAAGCCCAGACACAAGAAACACACACACACACACACGCCCAGACGCCCGCCCACCAGCAAGCATGCACACCCGCACACCCACACACCCGCACCCACACACAAACACACTCAACACAAAAAACAAAGCTCACACAGTACATCAACTGTTGAATGCAACCGCTTCAATGCTTCCATCCTCCTACCTCTCAACGCCGCAGGGAAATGTTTAAATAGTCTGCTTTTCTCTTCCCCTTCACTTTCTCTCCTTCACTCCTTCTCTCCTTCACTCTTGTGCTCTGTTCCCTTCTTCTTTTCCCACTTCAATGCCGTTTGCTCCCAAAAACACAATGGCTTCCACAGAGAAAGTTCAAAAAGTTGTGGCCAAACTCCTCAAGAAACTGTTCTCGCCGCGGTAACACAATAGCCATTGGTGATGTCACTCCTCGCTTACTTGGCAGAGACAGGGAGGATGGAGAGAGCAAGAGAGAGCGAAAGAGAGAGAGGAGGGGGGGTGGAGAGAACAAGAGAGATAGAGAGAGAGAGAGGTTGAGAGAGAGAGAGAGGTAGAGAGAGAGAGAGAGACAGAGAGAGAGAGAGAGAGAGAGAGAGACAGAGAGAGACAGAGAGAGACAGAGAGAGACAGAAAGAATCCACAGCAAGGAGGAAGGAAGGATGGAGAGTGAAAGAGAGAGAGGCTGACTGGCTGGCTGGATGGGTGTTGGACCAAGATCTGAGTCTGACTCAATCTTCAAGATTACAAGCAGCCACGAAGGACAAAAACGTTTTTTGTGTGTTAAAAAAACAATAGGGGTGGAATTGTTTTTTTCCCCCTTTTCTGTCATTTACGGTGTGTGTGTGTGTGTGTGTGTGTGTGTGTGTGTGTGTGTGTGTGTGTGTGTGTGTGTGTGTGTGTGTGTGTGTGTGTGTGTGTGTGTGTGTGTGTGTGTGTGTGTGTGTGTGTGTGTGTGTGTGTGTGTGTGTGTGTGTCTGAAACAACAGGGCTATGGAGGGCTTTTCCTGGATGCCACGAGGAGAGAGGAGGAGGAGGAGGAAGAGGATGAGAGGAGGAGGAGGAGTGGAGGAGTGATGCAATGCCTTTGGCTTGCCTATTTCACAGACAAATTGCAACACGCATGCACGCACACGCACACACACACACACACCCTTTCCACTCACACACAAACACACAAATGTTTGACATACAAGACAAATGCGTTGTGACGTACACTCCATCAAACTCATGGATACATTTTGACATGCACTCTCTTACATACGCACACATACATTGGTAAACATACACATATTTTGACACAGAGATCCATGAATTCTGACACACAAAAGTATTTTCGACAGTTCCTTGATTAATGAGCATTCTAACATTCTCGTTTGGAGGTCATGCCCAGAACACAAAACAGCAGGATTGTAACCAGAAGATCCAGAGGGAGGGAACTCCCTTACAATACACACGGAGAGAAAAAGATAGAGAGAGAGAGAGAGAGAGAGAGAGAGAGAGAGAGAGAGAGAGAGAGAGAGAGAGAGAGAGAGAGAGAGAGAGAGAGAGAGAGAGAGAGAGAGAGAGAGAGAGAGACTCCCCACTCACGATACAACACAATTACAGAGCTGAGATGAGATGAGTCCAATGCACCTCACTTTGGGACTGACTTGGCTACATGCTAAGCTAGCTGTGGCTAACACTAGAGTCTACACTCACAGCTACTATGATCTGTGTGTAACAGATAAGGACAACGCTTTTTCTCCATGAAGACATAACAATACGTTACTTTTATTGGTCACTCTTATCTAGAGTTATTGACACACTGTGAATTAGATAGGGACAGTCCGTAAGCAATCATACATACTGTGCACCTCACTCTGGGACTGACAGAGCTAATCGCTAATGTAGGAATGGCAAGCGTTAGCGCTCACACCCACACCCGCATATGTAGGATCCAACTCAATATCTAACCTCCCATTCTCTACTTTTGCATTTTGGCCTTGTGCTTTACAGACGCCCCGCCTCCGTGGAGAAAATAATATCTCCATGGAGGTACCGTCCCGCCGCACTGCTCCCTTGGGGCGCCATTGGGGGCTGACCCTTGCACGGGTGAGGCATAAATGCAATTTCGGTGTGTGCAGTGTGCACTTGTGTACTGTGGAGTGCTGTGTCACAATGACAATGGGAGTTGGAGTTTACCAGGTGGGGCTTTCGGTTTTCGCTTTCGCTTTCGATATCAGCCTTTGGCTAACTTTTCCTTCATTCAAAATCCTGATTGCAAATGAGAAAATGAACTTTCAATGTTTTGCTTTTGCAAGATCTTGAATAAAACGTCTATTGCCGATTGTAACGTATGGGGGTTACATTTACATATACCACCCCACAGGTGGGCGCTGTGCCTTGTGGTAGTGCCAATCACATACTAAGTGTGTATGCAGTGAACTCTTGAATCAGTAAACCAATGACCTTGCACCGGCACCGATAGGTTTGGCGGGGGGTGTAATTAACCAGTGTGCTCTTCCCCATCCTCCTCCATGACTGAGGTACCCTGAGCATGGTACCATCCCGTCGCACAGCTCCCTTTCGGGCGCCATTGGGGGCTGCTCCATTGTATGCAGTGTGCTTTGTCACAATGACAATGGGAGTTGGAGTTCCCCAGTTGGGCTTTCACTTGCACTTCACCAGCTAAAAGGAGAAGACGGGAGTTTGGATATTGCAATCATAAGCAGAAACCCAATGACCTTTTACCTAACATTACAGTACATTACGAGGACACCAGAAAAAGGGGAGGACAGGAGGATGGATATTGAGCTGGACCCATTAAGGCCTGAAGGTAGTAGAGTGCACTACGTATAGGAGCCGAGCCGCACATGGTTTTCATAAACACATCATAAATACATCTGCTGTCACTCGAATCCGGATTTATCGACTCACTGTTAACTGTAGGGACAGTCCGATGAGAGAAGAAACTCCCTTGCAGTATGATAGGACAGCATGATCTCACAGAATTTCGTGAAATGAACACGGACCATACTGTAGTTACATATTTTGTTTTTGGCAAATCTCTGAAACTGCCTGCCACATATTTCGTGTCCCAGGGGTCTGTGTTAACTTCGCAGGGGTTTGTGTTAATTTCATAAACGTATCATAATACATTTGCTGTCACTCGAATCCAGATTTATCGACTCACTGTAAATTGTAGGGACAGTCTCTCAATGAGAGAAGACATTCCCTTACAGTATGATACTGCCTGCCACATATTTTGCGTCCCAGGGGTCTGTGTTAACTTCACTGGGGGTTTGTGTTAATTTCATAAACATATCATTATACATTTGCTGTCATTCGAATCCAGATTTATCGACTCACTGTAAACTGTAGGGACAGTCCGGTGAGAGAAGAAACTCCCTTACAGTATGATATGACAACATGATCTCACAGAATTCCGTGGACCATAGTGACAAAATCTGTGAAACTGCCACATATTTCGCACCTCAGGGGTCCGTGTTAATTTCACAGATGTTTGACGTTCATTGTGTCTAACTGTAATTATGTTTTATTTCAGACAGGCTTTAAAGCACGTCACACATCAACATCCATGTGACCATCTGAGGAAAACAGAAAGCGATATCATCAAAAAATGTAAAAGAAGTCAAAGAAAACAATTTTACATCTCTGAAATAGAAGAAAATGTAAAGCTTTAATTTCCCAGAATTCTGTAAGATCAGGTTGGATATGACAGCACGTGGCATGATATGGATCTGATATGAGGTCCACACAGCTCAGCAAGGGAACGAGTGAGCTAATCACTAAGCTAGGTGTGGTTAACACTAGCAAACACACCCATAGCTACAGTAAAGCAGCCAGTATGTAGCATAACTTTGCAGCATATGGTCCGTATAAACACGTTGTTATAATGTATTGCATTACAGTGTGATTTAGCTGATGGAGCTACCCAGAAGGGAGTTGCATTGAATAAGGTAGCCTACTGGGCAGAATTGTTCCCCTGGAACAAGGAGGGGTTTACATGCCTTGCTCAAGGGCACTTCAATCCTGAATGAGGGGAAAACTTGCTTTTTTTTCACTACCCCACCCAAATGTTCCTTCACTCCACACCTCATTTTGTCCACAACTGATTCATGAATCTGCAATGCTTCGATTCTGAAAAACA
>NC_085857.1:30996395-30998895 GCF_034702125.1 Engraulis encrasicolus
AGACCACTGTAATAACAACAGAACCTGTGCGCAAGCAATATTTTCTATGTGGCCTCCTTCATACTCAAAATAGCACGTGATAAATAGCCAGGATAGGCAACTAGGATGAGGCAATTTGCTGTAGCCTAATTTAGTTATGCACGCATAGTAAGTATAAACACACACATACATGTGACAGCGCACCTTATGTTTCTTTCGGTTAGACCAGAGATGTTGGATGCTGTGATCAAATGCATGGGAGGGGCGTGAGAGGATAAGAAAGGCGAAAACTAACGAATACGGTTTGGATGCAGTCAGCGCGGCTATGGACGCATTTGTTACGTTACTGTTAGTGCAAATAAATCCCCGCGATGCCACTCCTTGTCGTTAAGAAGGATGGGCTATAAGTTCACCCCGAAGAACAGTAGCCTGTTCGGCCCTCCAAGAGAATGTCATTTCCCCTGATGTCCATGCGGTCAATATAAAATCAGGAAAGGTTGCACGCGCATAGTTACAACTGTAGCCTACAGTAGCCTAAAAGTGACAAGAATTAAGAACCTACGTGAAGGACATGAAATGTCACAGCGGACAAAGTAGTAACAGGAAACCTCTTCGCCCCTACCTTAGGCAACTCCACGTAGCGTGTGCGTCTTCTTTAATCCATATTATGCTCCTTGCTACCCCTTGCTGGAAATGTAATCCTTGGCGAGCAATGCAGTGACAAACTTCGTCATTTTATGTTCAACATTTAAGACAGCACCGAAGGCATGCTAAAACATGGCCTACACTAGGCCTACAACAAAAGACCACGCGTTCACTGACAACTGTATTTGGCGCTTATTAAGAAAGCAAGTTGACTCGGCATTCCTGCTCGGCTGACTGGGAGTGAGCGTCCATGTTGCCACTGGTAACTGGCGCGTGCATACAGCCAATAATAATCACTCGCACGAGTAGCCTACCAACATTTTCATTTATGCATATTCAATTACTTATTTTTTAATCACAAAACTGCCGTTTGCATGAACTGAAACGTTTCCTCTGATTGCTTACAATTTTCACAATGTCTGTTTGGTTCAAGCCCGAGCCCGACCCGAGTCCGACAGATATTCTATTTTTTTTGTCCGAGTCCAGCCCGGCCCGTCGGGTTCCGACCCGGCCCGTCGGGCTTCGGTCGGGTTGCCATGCTCTGCTAAACATATTAAGAATATCCACAACACACAAAAACAGTTCCTGACATGATGCTAAACATTCTAAGAAAGATCAACAACACACACATACACACAGACAGAGAGAGAAACAAAGACACAGACACAGACACACAGACACATACACACACACAGAAACACATACACAGACACAAACACACACACACACAGACACACACATACACACACACATACACACACGCACGCACACACGCACGCACGCACGCACACAAACACAAACACACACACAAGTTATCCCTAAAGTCCAGTCAAATAAGCCCGTCCCTCCATGGCCAGCTCGTTCCACAAAACACACATTCAGAGAAATGAAAAGGCAGTATTCACAGGAGCCAAGAGAGGGAGAGAGAGAGAGAGAGAGAGAGAGAGAGAGAGAGAGAGAGAGAGAGAGAGAGAGAGAGAGAGAGAGAGAGACAGAGACAGAGAGATACAGAGACAGAGAGAACCAGCAAGTGACAGATACACAGACAGACAGACAGACAGACAGATAGAGACAGATAGAGATAGAGAGAGAGAGAGAGAGAGAGAGAGAGAGAGAGAGAGAGAGAGAGAGAGAGAGAGAGAGAGAAAGAAATATAGAGAGAGAGAGAGAGAGAGAGAGAGAGAGAGAGACAGAGACAGAGAGCGAGAGAGAGAGAGAGAGAGAGAGAGAGAGAGAGAGAGAGAGAGAGAGAGAGATAAAGCAATACAACAGAATATTGCTAAACCATTTTAAACGAACAGGAGCAAGGAAACAGTAACAGAGAGATAGAACATGCATAGCCCATCACAAGTTCTGTGCAGAGAGTTAACAGGTCTCAAGAACAGACTGATAGAGACCCCAGCAGAGAAAAGAGCAATGAATAGATAAATACGCCTAGAAAGACGAAAGATGGACTTCAGATTCTGGTGAAGGAGTGAGTGACGGAGAGAACCTGGCAGGAAGGAATAAAATGAACAGATGGGTAACGGAGGTAAAGAAGAATGTAAGGGGTCTTACCTGATTTGCGCTTGGTGCCATAGTCCCTGAAAAACAGACAGCAGGAAAAGAGGGACATATTCAGATTCAGAGTCATCCTCACTGGCTGTCAAGTGCGCACACACACACGCTTGTGTGTGTGGGCTTGTGTGTGTATGTGTGTGTGGGTATGTGTCAGTTAGACATCGCCACAATACGTAAACACACACACAAACATGAGCTTACACTCTGGAGTATTCACACACACACTCAAGTGTGTATTTCTGTGTGTGTGTGTGTGTGAGAGAGTATGGGTGAGAAAGAGAGAATGTAAGTGTGTGTATCGTATGCATGTGTGCAA
>NC_085857.1:31003895-31008895 GCF_034702125.1 Engraulis encrasicolus
ACAGGAGCTTGAATTCCAAGAAATTAGAATTAAAGCAGAAAAAGAAGAATTAGAACTGGAGACAGCATTAGCTGAAAGTCAAGCAAAAATACAAGTGCTTAAAGAGTATGAAACACTGGAAGATGGCAGAGGGAGTCGCGTGTCAGTGCACAAATCAATAAGTGGGAGCATAAAGAAGGAAAGAGTTAGCATGTTGCTACCACAACGCGCTACAATGAATGTTCCAACTCCAAGACCAGCGCAGCGCACTCGACTACCACAACAGCCACAGCCAGTCTCAAACCAAGTTCCTAGAACACAAACAGGGAATGACATTGTGTCAGTCATGCAGAAGCAGAACGCAATTACTGAATTGCTAGTAAAGCAACAGCAGCTTTCACAGCTACCCACAAAGGACATTTCCGTGTTCAAAGGTGATGCACTGCAGTTCAAGTCCTTCATGAGGGCATTTGAACACGCCATAGAGCAGAAAACAGATAACGACCAGGATAAGTTATACTTCTTGGAACAGTTTACAGATGGTGAGCCCCAAGAGCTCGTTCGTAGTTGCGCTCACATGGCACCAAGCAAGGGCTACAAAGAAGCTAAGCGCCTTCTACATAAGCATTATGGAGATGAGCTTCGGATCGCCAGTGCCTACATGGAGAAGGCTCTCAAATGGCCACAAGTGAAGGCAGATGATGGAAAAGCGTTAAACGCTTACGCAATGTTCCTGATAGGATGTCGTAACTCAATGGAGGATATTGAATTCTTAGAAGAGATGGATAATCCTACCAATCTGCGTGCATTGATATCCAAGCTGCCCTACAAAATGAAAGAACGTTGGCGAACGGAAGCTTTCGACCTCAAAGAACGACGTGGTCGCAGGGCCAGATTTACTGATTTGGTGAACTTCATAGACCGCCAAGCTAAGATAGCAGTCGATCCTCTCTTTGGTGATATATCGGATAGCCGCTCACCCGCAGCTACAAAGACGAACCAAAAAGGAAAGCAGCCTGTGAAGAAGGAGTTTCGTGGAAGCAGTTTTGCAACCAATGTTGTACCTGAAGGCAAAGAGCCTCAAGAAAAGACTGTCAAAGTCAAGCCTGCTAGCAGTGGAAAAGCAGTGAACGCCTTTGATAAACCGTGTCTGTTCTGTCAGCAGCCACACGCTCTTGTTGCCTGCGGTAAGATCAAAGGCCAGCCTCATCAAGAACGAGTGGAATTCCTGAAAACGAAGGGTCTATGTTTTGGATGCTTAATCCCTGGCCATCTCAGTAAATCCTGTAAGAGAAAACTAGAGTGCAAAGAATGTGGATTCAAGCACCCTGACATTCTGCACAAAGAGAAGGATGACAGTTCCGCCTCACCAAGAAAGAATGATGGCGCTACTGCTGAAGAGGTGCTAGCCGCTGAGGTTCCCATCACCAAGGAGTCTTGCGCCCTCACAGGGGCCGGAGAAGCTGAATGTGTGCTGTGGATAGTTCCGGTGAAAGTCAAGTCGAAGAATAGCGACCAGTACGTAGAAACGTACGCCTTTCTCGACCCGGGAAGCACGGCAACATTCTGCACGGAAGACCTTCAAAGGAAATTGAACGTGAAAGGGAAACCAACCAGAATACGTCTCAGCACCATGGGTCAAGATGCACCAGAAAACCAGAAGCTCATGGACAGTCAGGTTCTAACAGAGCTTAGAGTATGTGGGCTGGAGGACTGTATGTACGTCGAGTTGCCCAAGGTGTTTACTCACAGCAGCATACCTGTTCATGCCGGAAACATACCCAAGCAGTCGGATATCCAACAGTGGCCTTACCTGAGTGAAGTGCGCTTGCCAGAGCTAGAAGCGGATGTAGGCCTGCTTATTGGAGCGAACTGTGCAGGAGCAATGGAGCCCTGGCGCATCATTAACGGCCAAGATGGAGGTCCGTACGCCCTCAAGACGACCATCGGCTGGGTGTTGAGTGGACCTGTAATAGGTAATGAAACCGAGAATGAACCTTCTCATGCATTCATGAACAGAATCTCGTTGTTGGAGATAGAGAACCTGTTGATCCAACAGTATAATGCTGACTTCCCGGAACGCAATTATGATGACAAGGAAGAGCTGTCTCAGGAGGACAAGCAATTCTTGCGGTCTGTGGAAAGGACAGCAGTCTTTGAGAATGGGCATTACTGTGTCGGATTGCCACTCCGAAATGAAAAGCTCCAGATGCCCAGTAATCGTTGTGTGGCAGAGCAACGCATTGCGTCGTTGGAAAAGAAGTTGAAGAAGAATCCTGAGTTCTTCGAAGACTACAAGAACTTCATGGAAGCAATCTTTACCAAGGGCTATGCGGTACGGGTTCCAACGCACCAACTGACCCGTGAGGACAACAGGGTGTTCTACATACCGCACCATGGGGTTTACCACCCAAAGAAAAAGAAGCTTCGGGTGGTATTTGATTGCACATCCTCCTACCAAGAACGGTGTCTGAATAGTGAATTGCTCCAAGGGCCCGACCTTACCAACACCTTGGTCGGTGTCCTCCTCAGATTCCGCGAGGAGCCTGTAGCAGTGATGGCAGACATTGAGTCAATGTTCTACCAAGTTAATGTGCCAGAACATGATGCAGACTTACTCCGCTTTCTTTGGTGGCCCAACGGCAGATTGGACGAGCCCATGGAGGAATTCCGAATGGCAGTGCACCTTTTTGGAGCCACTTCTTCTCCAAGTGTGGCCTCATACGCACTGAGAAGAACTGCCGAGGATCACAGAGACACTGCACCTCCAGACGCGGTTCAGACAGTCCTGCGTCATTTCTACGTGGATGACTGCCTGAAAAGTGTAGCCACAGAAGATGATGCAGTGAGACTGGTCAAGGATCTTCAAGCTTTGTGCAGCAGTGGCGGGTTCACTTTAACAAAGTGGATGAGCAACAGCAGAAAGGTGCTATCGTCAATCCCTGCAGAGCACAGAGCCACTGAGGTCAGAGACCTGGACCTACGACATGACGCTCTACCAGTGGAAAGAACACTCGGTGTGCAGTGGGACACAGAATCAGATGCTTTCATGTACAAAATAGAGCTGCAAGACAAGCCAGTGACCAGAAGAGGACTCTTGTCAATCGTAAACTCCATCTACGATCCTCTCGGCTTTCTGGCTCCGGTTATCTTGCCTGCTAAGCTTTTGTTGAAAGATCTCTGCAAGGAACAGCTTGGCTGGGATGAAAACATTGATGGAAAGCATGCAGAAGAGTGGAGCAGATGGCTCGAAGATGTCTCTTACCTCTCCAACTTCCATGTGAGTAGATGTTTGAAACCCACCAACTTCGGATGCACTACCTCAGCGCAGTTGCATCATTTTTCGGATGCCTCAGAGTACGCCTACGGCACTGTGTCTTACTTACTGCTGGAGAATGAGCATGGAGAAAAACATTGTGCTTTCCTTATGGGAAAATCAAGAGTCTCCCCGCTGAAGAAAGTCACAATCCCTAGGCTTGAGTTGACCGCAGCGGTTGTCGCAGTGAAGGTCGACAAGATGTTGCACGAAGAACTGCAAATTCCACTGCAACAATCTGTCTTCTGGACAGACAGCACTACGGTGCTCAGATACATCAACAAACGTTTCAAAACGTTTGTTGCTAATAGAGTTTCAATGATACGAGAAGCAACTAAGCCTTCACAATGGATGTATGTCAAAACAAATGAAAATCCTGCAGATCAAGCCAGCAGAGGCCTGAAGGCGAAGAGCTTGGTCGAAGGGGGAATGTGGATAAGTGGACCAGACTTTCTGCTGAATGAAAAGAATTGGCCAGAACAGCCTGTGCGAAAGAAGGAGAGCCTAGAAGATGACCCGGAGGTCAAGACCACAGTCGCTGTTCACACGGTCACAGTTGAAGAAAGTATGGCACCAATGAACCAGCTACTTACCTATCATTCCGATTGGAACAAACTCAAACGATCAGTGGCTTGGATTGTAAAGGTAAAGGATGCTCTGAGGGAGCGTAAAGAAGAACGCAAGGAGGCGTTAAGAACAATCAGCCAAACTGAAAACGACCCTGAAAAACAAAGAAAAAAGTTAGAACAACACATGAAAAGGTTTAAACCTGAAAAGACATTACTTACCTTGGATGACCTCGACGCTGCTGAAGCAGAAATAATAAAGTTCAGTCAAAGAGAGCACTTTGAGGAAGAAATCAAAGTCCTGAGGAATGGAAGTCAACTCAGTCATAAAGGTGTGCTGTATAAGCTTGACCCGATTCTTCAAGATGACACCTTGAGAGTAGGTGGAAGACTTCACAAGTCTGCTATGCCAGAAAGTGCCAAGCACCCAGTGATTCTTTCTAAGCACAGCAGAGTTGCCACTCTAATCTTGAGGGACATACATCAAAGAACAGGCCACTGCGGACGCAATTATGTGTTGGCTCAAATAAGGCAGAAATATTGGATTCCACAAGCCAATTCTGCAATCCGGAGGATCATCCGTAAATGCACGGTGTGCCGCCGGAGGACTGGCAAGGTTGGTGAGCAAAAGATGGCAAGCTTACCGGAAGATCGCCTCCTCCCAGACCAACCTCCTTTCACGAACACCGGCGTTGATTTCTTCGGCCCGTTTGAGGTTAAACGGGGCCGGGGTACAGTCAAGAGATACGGGGTAATGTTCACGTGTCTCACTCTCCGAGCCGTACACATCGAAGTTGCCGACAGCCTCGACACGGACTCCTGCATAAACGCCATTCGTCGTTTCATATGCAGGAGAGGCCAAGTTACCACCATGAGGTCCGACAATGGCACGAACTTTGTGGCGGCTGAACGAGAGCTAAAGGAAGCCATCCAACAGTTGGATAATGAAAGAATTGAGAGAGACCTGCAACCAAAGGGGATAAAGTGGATATTCAACAGCCCAGCTGCCTCCCACCAGGGTGGGGTTTGGGAAAGGCAAATTCGCACTGCACGAAGAATCCTCAATTCCCTACTGAAAGATCAGGCAGTGAACGACGACTGTCTCCATACAGTAATGTGTGAAGTTGAGAGCATAATGA
>NC_085857.1:31013895-31021395 GCF_034702125.1 Engraulis encrasicolus
CAAAATTGCATTTATGCCTCACCCATTCAAGGGGGCAGCACCCAATGGTGCCCCAAGGGAGCAGTGCGGCGGGACGGTACCATGCTCAGGGTACCTCAGTCATGGAGGAGGATGGGGGAGAGCACTGGTTAATTACTACCCCAACCAACCTGGCGGATCGGTAGTCGAACCGGCAACCTTTGGGATATAAGTCTGACGCCCTAACCACTAACAACAGACAGTTACGGAGACGCTCACTCACTCCTTCATCTCCTCCTGTCTGGACTATTGCAATGCCATCCTGCTTGGTCTTCCCAACAAGGCCCTAGACAGACTGCAATATGTCCAGAATTCTGCTGCCAGGATCATAACAGGCACTAGACCCTGGCAGCACATCACCCCCATACTCAAGCAGCTTCACTGGCTCCCCATCAAGTCACGCATTACCTACAAAGTCCTCCTCCTAACCTTCAAGTCCCTCCATGGTCTGGCACCCCACTACCTCACAGACCTCCTTCACCCCTATGACCCCTCAAGATCCCTGCGGTCCTCTTCCAAGGGCCAGCTAATCGTCCCTCGTACCAGGCTCAAGGCCACCAGTGACAGAACCTTCCATGTTGCTGCTCCCATTCTTTGGAACAGTCTGCCCGACCACATCCAGAATGCCCCTTCACTGGCCATGTTTAAGCAACACCTTAAGACACATCTCTTCCTGGAGGCTTATGGCTGCTAGTTCCACAAGCACTTTTACCTACATGCATTCACCCACACGCTCACACACTGACGCGCACACACACTCACACTTTCCAACACAACACTCTGTGAAGCATCCTTGGGTGTTTTGAAAGGCGCTATATAAAACGAAAGTATTATTATTATTATTATTATTATTATTATTATTATTATTATTATTATTATTATTATTATTAACCACTTTGTAATATCATATCACTAGTGTTGTAATTACATCTGTAAGAATACTTCTACAGTATACCTACTTTATACTACTCTGATATGGAATGAATCACACCCATCATTTGCTCTGCAGTGATTTCAGAAGCAGCCAGTTTCTCTGGCCAATGGCATGGAACCACTTGCCAACACTACAGGCTGCCTTGGCTCGCCAGGCTGAGAAGTTGCCAGATACTATAGGCTAGCCAAAATGCAGCATGATCACGGAACCTATGCAGAAGAATTGTTGTCATCAGTGGGTTTCAAACGGATGATAATAGCTATAATGTGCTCAGCTTGGGTCTACAAAACAACGGGCATTGGAGGGAATTGATCTACCCAACAGCAGCAGTAGTAGCTACTGAGAAGGAAACATCTAAAAATAAACTACAATTCCCATGGTGCCTGTCCAATCATGTACGGTCGCCCTGAGGTCAGTATGATCACGGAACCTATGCAGAAGAATTGTTGTCATCAGTGGGTTTCAAACTGATGATAATAGCTATAATGTGCTCAGCTTGGGTCTACAAAACAACGGGCATTGGAGGGAATTGATCTACCCAACAGCAGCAGTAGCAGCTACTGAGAAGGAAACATCTAAAAATAAACTACAATTCCCATGGTGCCTGTCCAATCATGTACGGTGGCCCTAAGGTCACCCACAAGAGGAGCTCTAAAAGCTGCAGCTTCAACTCACAGCAGCAGCAGTCCTGGACCCCAAAGACACAGCAGACCAGCTGAGAAACAAATTGTGCCATGAAAACGATTTTTTTTTTTAAATGCAAAAGAGCACACATTTCCCAAGATTTTTTTTAACAAGGTCATTTCCTGTCTGTTCTTGTGAATCTGAGTAGACCATGAAAGCCTACCGCAATACAAGCATAAGTAAAATAATTCAGAACTTCTCCAAAGATGTTTGGCAACCCATCAGTGGCAACACATTTCGCAATTGTCATGTTTACCAAAACAATAACAGAGACACAAATAGCACTCAGCGACCACAATTAAGCGAAGTAGTAGATTAAGTAACCCTCCACTTGACTCTGTGGCTTCCTTCACTCTTCTCTGTCTTCCTCTCTCCTAAGGGCCCTCTTACTGGCTTCCTCTGGTGCATGCCTCTCATTCCAGAACTTTCCTTTTGATGATGTGGTTGTCTTCAGCATTTGATTGTGTTTTAATTTGTGTTTTTCCTATCCTTTTGATGTCTTCTTCTTCTTCTTCTTCTTCTTCTTCTTCTTCTTCTTCTTCTTCTTCTTCTTCTTCTTCTTCTTCTTCTTCTTCTTCGTCTTCATCATCATCTTCTTTATCGTTTTCGTCTTCTTCTTGATCATCTTCTTCGTCTTCATCTTCATCTTCTTCTTCTTCTTCGCTGTGAACCTATCAGCTCACTACTTTCTCCTTTAGCTCTGGGGGCTCTAGGGGAAATTTAACAGTGGCCCTTTTGATTCTGGATTATGAAAGACATACGGTACGGTACAAATCGTAAATGGACTGCATTTATATAGCACCTTTCCACTCCTTCGAGCACTCAAAGCGCTTTTACATTGTATGCCTCACATTCACCCATTCACAATCACATTCACACACCAGTGGCCGTGGCTGCTACGCAGGGTACCACCCTGCCACCAGGAGCAACTTGGGGTTAAGTATCTTGCTCAAGGACACAACGATGGAGTCAGACTGAGCAGGGCTCGAACCTGCAACCTTTAGATTGCTGAATGGCTCCTCTACCACCTGAGCTACCACCGCCCCACCGGAGCTACCACCGGTACAACCACACAGGCCCTGCAGAGAGCATCATCCCAGTGCAGACCAGAAGGGTTTTGCTTTAAAGGGACACTGTGTGAGATTTTCAGTTGTTTATTTCCAGAATTCATGCTGCCCATTCACTAATGTTACCTTTTTCATGAATACTTACCACCACCATCAAAGTATTCATTATGACTGGAAAAATTGCACTTTTCATACATGAAAAGGGGGATCTTCTCCATGGTCCGCCATTTTGAATTTCCAAAAATAGCCATTTTTAGCTGCAAAAATGGCTCTACTTGGACCATACAATAAAATATTTGTTTATTACTTAGTACACTTTCATGTAAATATCAAATTTGGTGATAGCCAACCCAGTTTCAATGATCAGCATAGTTGCAGTACCTTTTTTGACCATTTCCTGCACAGTGTCCCTTTAAAACAGGGGTGGGCAACCTATGTCTTATGGGAAACCTATGTCTATGTCGGCCCTTGAGGCCGCTTTATCCGGCCCCCAATGTTGGGTGGTGAGGTGAGGGGTCATACACTTCAGTGTCTGTAAGTCATTTTAATTGATATGTTTGTTTTGACTTGTTTGCTTTATTTGTTTTTGTATGTTTGTTTGTTATGACGGTGGTGAAAACAAATTTCCCTTTGGGGCCAATAAAGGCTATTTATATCTTTGTTTTCTTGTTTGTGTTGTCTATGTATGTGGTGTGTGTGTATTGTGGCCAGTGGGCTTCCTATAGGGTGAGCTCGGTGAGTTGTAGATGGTGAGTCATTACATTTTTGTAAGTTGGTTCTCAGGTGTCTTAAAGATGCACTGTGTAATATTTTAAACAGTTTTTTTTCCAGAATGCATGCTGCCACTTTTTCACGAATACTTGTGAGCACTTGTGACCACACCATCAAATTCTAAGTATGTTATGAGAGGGAAACTGGCACTTTTCATACATAAAAAGGTGGATCTTCTCCTTGTCTGTCATTTTGAATTTCCAGAAATAGACATTTTTTGCTTCAATACTGTACTTTGGTCATACTAGTAAAACACAGTTAATTACTTAATAAATATTCATAAAAGGATAGAATTCGGCAATAGAAGCACAATTTCAAAGAGCAGCGAGGAGAGCATGTACAAAGACATGCAAATGAATGACTGACACAGGGGAAAGACAGCAAGACATGCACTTTAGCGGTAGCAGATATGAGCAGTGCATCTGAAAAGCATTACAGAGGAGGAGGGAGGTAGGGTTTTTGGATGAAGAGGCCAAGGAAAGGATGTGTGTGTGTGTGTGTGTGTGTGTGTGTGTGTGTGTGTGTGTGTGTGTGTGTGTGTGTGTGTGTGTGTGTGTGTGTGTGTGTGTGTGTGTGTGTGTGTGTGTGTGTGTGTGTGTGTGTGTGTTAGGGGGCTAGGAGAGAGAGAGAGAGAGAGAGAGATAGACAGACAGAGAGAGAGAGAGAGAGAGAGAGAGAGAGAGAAATAAAGAAAGAGAGCAAGAGAGAGAAAAAGAGAGACAGACAGAGAGAGAGAGAGAGAGAGAGAGAGAGAGAGAGAGAGAGAGAGAGAGAGAGAGAGAGAGAGAGAGAAGGGCATAAAGGGGAATGGAAAACGAAAGAGAGGGGAAGGGAGACAAGACAGGAAAGGTGGAGTGGCGTTGACCCGAGTCCCTGAGCCGAAACCACATCACTGCCCAGTCCAGGGCCACCTATACTGCACACACACACACGCACGCACGCACACACGCACGCACGCACGCACGCACGCACGCACGCACGCACGCGCGCGCACGCACACGCACAAGCGCACACACACACACGCACGCACTCACACACGCACGCACGCACACACGCCCCCATACGAGCACACACACACACACACGCACGCACGCGTGCACACGCAAACGCGCACGCACACACACACACACACACACACACATGCCCCCATAGCACACACACAGGCATGCACGCACACAGTTTCCTTCATAAAAGTCAAGAGGGTGTTTGTTATGTATAACGACAGACTGAGCAGGGTAAGAAAATGAAGAGAGGCTGAAAGAGGGGGAGGAGAAAGGAAAAGAGAGAGAGACAAATCCGAAGAGCACTAGAAGAAATGGAGCAAGGAAAATGAGCAGGGAAACAGAGAAATGCAGAAGTTAAAAAAAGGAGAGAAGGAAATATAGAGAGAATGTTCAAGAGGAGGGAGGAGAAAAATATGAAAAAGGTGAAAATGAAAGAAAGAGGCAGAGAGAAAGAGAGAGAGGAGGGAGAGAAGAAAGGAAAAGGAGGAGAAGATGGAGAGGGGTAATGGCGTGATAGAGGTAGAGAAAGGAGATATAAAAGGGATGATGAGAGGACAGAGAGGTGAAGACAAAAGAAAGATGCAGAGAGGAAGAGAAAGGAGGAAGAAAAAAAGAGGAGAAGATGGAGAGGGAGAATAGCGTGATAGAGAGAGAGAGAAAGGAGATATAGAAGGGATGATGAGAAGACAGAGAGGTGAAGACGAAAGAAAGAGGCAAAGATAAAAAATAAAGGAGAAAAAAGAAAGGAAAAGGAGGAGAAGACGGAGAGGGAGAATAGCACGATAGAGAGAGAAAAAGGAGATCGAGAAGAGATGACAAGAGGAGAGAGAGTACATGATGTGATGAATGAAGGTGGAAATGAAAGAAAGATGCAGAGAGAAAAAGAGAGAGGAAAAGAGAAAGGAAAAGTAGGAGAAGATGGAGAGGGATAATGTTGTGATGGAGGAAGAGAAAGGAGATCGAGAAGAGATGATGGGAAGACAGAGAGTAGCTTGCATGATGTGATGAATAGGGTAGAGAGAAAGAGAAAGGAGAAAAGAAAGGAAAAGAGGAGAAGATGGAGAGGGATAATGGTGTGATAGAGAGAGGGAGAGCGAGGAGATAGAGAAGAGATGACGAGAGGAGAGAGTAATGGTGTGATAGAGATAAAGAAAGGAGATCGAGAAGAGATGATGGGAAGACAGAGAGTAGCTTGCATGGTGTGGTGAATAGGGTAGAGAGAAAGAGAAAGGAGAAAAGAAAGGAAAAGGAGGAGAAGGTGGAGAGGGATAATGGTGTGATAGAGAGCGAGAAAGGAGATCGAGAAGAGATGATGAGAGTACATGGCGTGATGAAAGAAAGAGGCAGAGAGAAAGAGAAACGAGAAGAGATAGGAAAAGTAAGACAAGATGGAGAGGGATAATGGTGTGATAGAGAGAGAGAGAGCGAGGAGATAGAGAAGAGATGACGAGAGGAGAGAGAGTACATGGTGTGGTGAATAGGGTAGAGAGAAAGAGAAAGGAGAAAAGAAAGGAAAAGGAGGAGAAGGTGGAGAAGGATAATGGTGTGATAGAGAGAGAGAAAGGAGATCGAGAAGAGATGATGAGAGTACATGGCGTGATGAAAGAAAGAGGCAGAGAGAAAGAGAAACGAGAAGAGAAAGGAAAAGTAAGACAAGATGGAGAGGGATAATGGTGTGATGGAGATAAAGAAAGGAGATAGAGAAGAGACGAGAGGAGAGAGAGAGAGAGTACGTGATGTGATGAATAGGGTCGAGATGATGGCCAGGGCTGAGTGATTGCTATACACTGCGGTGTGTAATGTAAAAAGGGTTTGGATTGATTTTTGTATTTCTACTGAATGATTGGCCGGGGTAATACAAGGGACACCATTAGCTCCTGCAGCAAAGCACTTAGGAATATGAGAGAGAGAGAGAGAGAGAGAGAGAGAGAGAGAGAGAGAGAGAGAGAAAGAGAAAGAGAAAGAGAGAGAAAGAGAGAGAGAAAGAGAAAGAGAGAGAGAGAGAGAGAGAGAGAGAGAGAGAGAGAGAGAGAGTGTGTGCGTGTATGTGTGCGTGTATGTGTGCGTGCGTGCGTGCGTGCGTGTATGTTTGTGCGTGCATGCGTGTATGTTTGTGCGTGCGTGCGTGTGTGCGTGCGTGAGAGAGAGTATGAGAGAGAGAGAGAGAGAGAGAGAGAGAGAGAGAAAGAGAGAGAGAGAGAGAGAAAGAGAGAGAGAGAGAGAAATAAAGTGGGCGAAGAACGAAAGAAATGGCATTGGGATAAACGAATGAAATGTGTTTATAGAACAGAATGAGGGCCAGGGTGAACCAGGGGGAAGGCAGAGGGGCTGATCAGGCAAGAAAGATGGTCAGCTGACACAAGCAGGTTTCTCTCATCAGCAAACACACACACACGGACAAAGGCACACGGACACACACAAACACACACACACGCATGCACGCACACACACAAGCACGCACGGATGCACGCACACACACACACACAGGGCCGCTGACAGCTTTTGCTGGGCCCAGGACAAAGTCATCTGAAAGGGCCCCCTATCCAATAAATACAATGTATTTTTGGGACCCAATTCTGGGCCCCCGATCTCCCTGGGCCCGAGACAACATACCACTTTGTTCACCCCCTGTTGGCGAGCCTGCACACACACACACACACACACACACACACACACACACACACACACACACACACACACACACACACACACACACACACACACACACACACACACACACACACACACACACACACACACACACACACACACAGAGTCAGTAAGGGGGGATTTCATAACTCCTGCACCCTGCTGCGATTACATTTGCGAAGCCCAGATGAGGAGGTGTAGACCTCACCCTCTCTACTCCCATGCCGCCCTCTCTCTCTCTTACCCCTCTCATACTTTCTCTTTTCGGTCTTCCTTCCTTTGTCTTTTTTGTAACGCCTGCCCATCCCTCGCCCACCTCACTTACTCACTCACTCACGCACGCACGCACGCACGCACGCACGCACGCACGCAC
>NC_085857.1:31031395-31036395 GCF_034702125.1 Engraulis encrasicolus
ACCTACAAACATTACATTACATTACATTGCATTTGGCAGACGCTTTATAACCAAAGCGACTTTCAGAAGAGGACATAATCAAGCCAACATCACAAGCAAATACAAAGTGCACAGGAGATATACAGAACA
Source organism: Engraulis encrasicolus (assembly GCF_034702125.1). Taxonomy (NCBI): domain Eukaryota; kingdom Metazoa; phylum Chordata; class Actinopteri; order Clupeiformes; family Engraulidae; genus Engraulis; species Engraulis encrasicolus. The sequence continues at coordinate 31,031,525 of NC_085857.1, forward strand.
ACAAGTGCAATTACAAAGAGGGGTTAGTTGTTTTTTTTTTGTTTGTTTTTTTTTATAATAAAGAGGAAATAACGAGAACACACACTCACAAACTAAACTAAACTAAACATCATGTCAGGATTCTGCCCTGGGGCAAGGCCAGTTCAATCATTAGTCTAGTAGATTCTCTCGAAAGAGGAATGTCTTTAGTTGTTTCTTGAAGGCTGCAAGAGAGGTGCTTAGTCTTGCTGCCTCTGGGAGACTGTTCCACCACTTGGGAACCACAACGGAGAACAATCTTGACTGGGAGTACCTAGAGCGACTGGATGGCAGAGCCAGACGGCTTGTGCTGGATGAGCGCAGATCTCTTCCAGTAACATAAGGCGTTAGTAGGTCCTTCAGATAAGCTGGGGCCGTTCCTGTGATGGTTTTGTAGGCAAGGGTCAATGCCTTGTGCTTGATCCGGGCGGCGATCGGTAACCAGTGCAACTCAATAAATAGAGGAGTAACATGGGTCCTTTTGGGTTGATTGAATATCAAACACGTAAGAAGTCCTCCTTTCTGGTGTTAAGGACATGGTCAACCTTACGCAAACATATAAATATAATCATAATAATGATTCCAATAATAATAGTTTTAATAATAATAATAATAATAATAATGAACTGATTTTGACAATTATTTTTATTACTATATGAGTTGACTGGTAAAAACGGCGAGTGACTGGTAGATTTTGAAATCTACCTGCCACAGTGACTGGTGGGGGAAAAACTTAAGTTCCACCCCTGGTGTGTGTGTGTACGGAGGTGAGCACACAAGAAAGTCTGGAGCACACACACACACACACACACACACACACACACACACACACACACACACACACACACACACACACACACACACACACACACACACACACACACACACACACACACACACACACACACACACACACAGGAGAGATAGGTGGGCATTCAGACTTACTGGAACGCTTTGAAGTGTGCGTGCATGCATGCATATGTGTATACGTGCGTATTTGTGTGCATGCCTGCGTGCCTGTGTGCGTGCATGTGTGAGTGTGTGTGTGTGTTCATTTCTCCTGGTCAAGTATAAGCCCACCTCTACTCTCCTCTGCCCTCTCTTTCTCTCTCTCTCCAGATGTTCAGCTCCACTGGCCTCTCTCTCCACATCAGGCCAGGGTGTTTATCATGACAGCAATTACAAGCCGCTGGACCATAGTGGCCAGGGTAATGAGCTGAGGATGGTGGAATAAAAGAAAACGCACAGATCAGGTTTTTTTGTAATTAGAGAGTAAAGTAACAGCTATTGTAGGGCAGGGTTGGGGAATCTATGTCTCGAGGGCCATTTACAGATGGATAGCAAAAGTCAGGGGTGCAGGCCAATCATCCTACTGTAAGTAGCCTACATGAACATCAACACAGCGTTAGCATATCAGTAAGCATAGGTTTTATAGCTCAACTTCAATATGAACACACACACACACACACACGCACACGCACACGCACACGCAACACACACACACACACAGAGTGAGAGAGCGAGAGAGAGAGAGAGAGAGAGAGAGAGAGAGAGAGAGAGAGAGAGAGAGAGAGAGAGAGAGAGAGAGAGAGAGAGAGAGAGAGAGAGAGACAGACAGAGCGGGAGGGAGACATAGATGCAGAGAGACAGAGAGACAGAGAGACAGAGAGACAGGGAGAGACAATGTTCCAGAGCTCCTACAACTTTATACTACCCTACAATAAGCTCTGCAAAGGATTATCTTATCTAGCCCCCGGTATAATTTGAATGCTATGCGGTTCTGCATGGGTGGTTTTGGCTCAGCTGGTAGAGGAGCGGCTCAGCAACCAGGTGGTTGCATGTTCGAGCCCCACTCTGTCTGACCACATCGACGTGTCCACTTCACCCCAAGTTGCTCCTGGTGGCAGGGTGGTACCCTGCATGGCAGCCACTGCCACCGGTGTGTGAATGTGAGTGCGAATGGGTGAGTGTGAGGCATACAATGTAAAGCGCTTCAAGTGCTCGAAGGAGTGGAAAGGTGTTATATAAATTATATAAATTATATACATTTTACCATATTAACAATTTACCATTGACCTTGCAGTTCCACATGAAACTTTTGTAAAGAAATCTTCGAAGTTGCATTTGCAATACAATTGTATTATATTTTCAGGGCACCTAGTGACGGGGTGGTCTGTTATAAAGGTGGCCGCCTTCAATACAGGCCTAAAGTGCAGGGGGAATTCCTGATTTGTGTTCATAGTCCGGCCCTTGGAGGACTGTGTAAAATTTGAAGTGGCCACTCGTATCAAAAAGGTTCCTCACCCCTGGAGTACAGTTGGAATGGTCAATGTACAGTGAAGTGTGCATGTAGTACCACACTGTGATGGCTAGGGGGCAGTGGTGTATGTGGAAGTGTGTCCGCAAAACTGTGTGTGTATGTGTGCGTGTGTGCGTGTGTGCCCAAGACTGTGTGTGTGTGTGTCTGTGTGTGTGTGTGTGTGTGTGTGCGTGTGTGTGTGTGTGTGTGTGTGTGTGTGTGTGTGTGTGTGTGTGTGTGTGTGTGTGTGTGTGTGTGTGTGTGTGTGTGTGTGTGTGTGTGTGTGTGTGTGTGTGTGTGTGTGTGTGTAAAAGTGTGAGTGAATGTGTGTGTATGCATGGGTGTGTATGTTTTAATATTCCTCCAATTGTCTTCCCCTTCCTTTCCTGAAATACATACTTGCTAGTCTTATGACTTTCAAACACCTTAAAAGACCATCTGTCAACTTTGATTGCCTGTTTTAGCAATAATCACAAAGTATATGCTTTGGACTGGACCCATCCATTCAATGCTGTAGACTACAGGCACACCCACACATTGTTTCTCTCTCTCTCTCTCTCTCTCTCTCTCTCTCTCTCTCTCTCTCTCTCTCTCTCTCTCTCTCTCTCTCTCTCTCTCTCTCTCTCTCTCTCTCTCTCTCTCTCTCTCTCTCTCTCTCTCTAAAAAAAGATAATCGCATGGTGGTAAGACCAGACTACTGCCCATCTGAGACCTATAATGTTTGTGTTTACGCCACAGGAAAGACCTAATGGCTGGGCAGGGATACGTATGAGAGTTAAGCGCTTACACTCATCTCCGCAAGCACAAGGAGGATGATGAGGAAGCCTCCCTGCATGCAGTAACTCAGTGAAGCCCCTTAAAGGGGTATGCCACTATTTTGGGGCTTAATACAGTTAAAATCGTTGGCCAGGGTTTACAAAGGTGGTAAAGTGTCTTATTTTTCATGTAAGCAGTTGTCTTACTTTAAGATAAGTTAAAAGAGGCAATATGTCGCTGCTACACGAATCCATTGACTTTCACTAGCTTAGCGACATGCGACCCTGCTCTACCTGACCCCATCGATGTGTCCTTAAAGCGATGGTTCGGAGTAGAATCACCCTAATGCCATTTGAACCGTGACACCCATCCACCTTTACACCCGAAGTGTTTTCTGCCGCAGGCTTACATCAACAGAGTTACCGTGTTATTCGATGTTTATTCCGGATAGCTTGACTCAAGCGCATATGGATCCTGGGCACCGTCTCCAAACTTTCCCCACAAAAATAACATGTCATGACACCAAACTTCTACAGTATAACAAATGTGGTTTGTACTCACAAAAAGATGAATTTGAAACTTTGTACATAGTCCAGGAGTTTATTAGTAACAACACACGAGACGATTAGCTTTTCTGCTGCTAAACATCCGTCGACGTCACTTCCTCCAGCTGCCCTACGTCTATCCATCTCAGCCAGTTCCTCGTCCGTATATTCGGGTTCGAATAAATATGGATTTCCTTCAAAATCGCGAGAGTCATCCTCACGTTCCATGCTGGCAGTGTATTCTTCCATTCTTGTGTATTTTAATGGCAGCAAAAAATGGTCCAGTCCTTAGCTATCTGGCTATGTGTCTGCAATCGCTTCCGGCAATATTATGCCATGCTGTGGACAGTCCCAGCTGGAGGAAGTGACGTCGACGGATGTTTAGCAGCAGAAAAGCTAATCGTCTCGTGTGTTGTTACTAATAAACTCCTGGACTATGTACAAAGTTTCAAATTCATCTTTTTGTGAGTACAAACCACATTTGTTATACTGTAGAAGTTTGGTGTCATGACATGTTATTTTTGTGGGGAAAGTTTGGAGACGGTGCCCAGGATCCATATGCGCTTGAGTCAAGCTATCCGGAATAAACATCGAATAACACGGTAACTCTGTTGATGTAAGCCTGCGGCAGAAAACACTTCGGGTGTAAAGGTGGATGGGTGTCACGGTTCAAATGGCATTAGGGTGATTCTACTCCGAACCATCGCTTTAAGAAAGATACTTAACCCCAAATTGGCTCTGGTGGCATGGGAGTACCCTGCATGGCATCCACTGCCACCAGTGTGTGAATGAGCGTGAGAATGGGTGAATGTGAGGCGTACAATGTAAAGAGCTTTGAGTAGTCGAGGCAGTGGAAAGGCACTATATAAATGCAGTCCATATACTATTTACCATTACAGACAGGTGCAGGTCTACAGAGACATTGTAGTCTTTCTACTTTTGAAGTGTATTGTGCAAATTAGCAATAGAGAAATGCATTTCATATTTATGGGTTCATCGTAAATGGCCTTCAGTCTAGCCATACAAAAACAGATTTAGTTTCTGTTCAATCTTTTCAGTGCAAAGTGGATTCTGCAGTTAAGCTGCTCCATCTAATATAGAACAAAAAAATCATCATGCTTTGGTCCAGTAGTTCCATTCTCATTTGTACAGGCGATGCAAAACACTCCAAATAGCATGCCTTTGTGCGCTCCGAGTGCTCGAAGGAGTGGAAAGGCACTACATAAATTCAGTCGAATTACCCTTTACCATTT
>NC_085857.1:31058895-31061395 GCF_034702125.1 Engraulis encrasicolus
GAGAGACAAGGAGAGAGAGAGAAAGAGACAGAGAGAGACAGAGAGAGAGAGAGAGAGAGAGAGAGATACAGAGAGAGACAGAGAGAGAGAGAGAGAGAGAGAGAGAGAGAGAGAGAGAGAGAGAGAGAGAGAGAGAGAGAGAGAGAGAATTGATAAATGGGGTGAATGAAAAAATAAGAATCTAGAGACAGACAAAACACAGACGCACAAACGATCGGTAAGTGAGTCAGGTGTACCCATGTGTGTCTGCATCATCCTTCGAGAACCACCCAGACAGCAATCAAATCAATCTTTATTCTCTCTCTCTCTCTCTCTCTCTCTCTCTCTCTCTCTCTCTCTCTCTCTCTCTCTCCCTCTCTCTCTCTCATTAGAGGTAACCAGACATCCTCCTCCTCCTTCCAATTACCGGCAAGGGTACTGAGCTCCATCTTACAAAAACACAAACACAAACACAAACACAAACACGAACACAAACACGCACACAAACACACACCCGCACGTGCACGCGCATGCACACACACACACACACACACACACACACACACACACACACACACACACACACACACACACACACACACACACACACACACACACACGTAAACTAATTTTGCCAGTTTCCTGTGGCAGCCTTACAGTAGCTGATGATATCATCACATCCTCCATAACCCAGATAGGAAAACCTCATTAAGTTATACAGCTCTACAGGTCCTACAGAAGATCCACTGGCCATAAAGTAGAGGAAAGAGGAAAATGGAAAAAAGTACAGAAAGTGTGAAGGCATATTACGTGTGCATTTTGCACATTGAAGCCATTTCCAACACCACCAGCACCAAACACAGATATGAATGTAATATCACGTTCATAAATGTATTGGTTTGTCTTGTGTTTCAAGCCTTGCGCTGCTAATGTTGCTAGCATATGAATGTTGCGCTAACGGAGTCAACGATACAGGATAAACATTCTAATGTAGGCTAAATGCTAATCTACGTCAACATTTTGCTAAACACTACAGCGATCAGCACACACCTCATGTCAAGTTATAAATCCCTACAGGTCCAAGAGGAGCTCCTTTGCCCAGAAAAAAACGCATAATCTTCAGGAGGAAAAATACCCCCAAAAAGTGAAGCGTAGTATTGTGGTATTGTGAAGTATAAAGTAGTATTGTAGTGTAGTACTGCAGAGGTACTAACTTATTTGGGTCATTTACTTTGTTTTGTTTTTTTTACAGACGTCAGGTGGTCCAACCACAGATAATGCCCATGAATTAATTCATAATTGGTTATTAATAGATGAGCAGTGATAATCTTACATAATCCAGTAAAGAAAAAAAACATGTAATCCATACAACAGTGGCATTACATGTGGTTGGACCACTCTGATGTCTGCTACTAAAAAAACAAAACATCAGCGACTCTAATTTATTACTCATACACCATAAAGCTGAAGAAAAATCTAAAATAATGTTGTATAAATTATTAATTAATGTATTTGTTTGTGAATGCTTGTTTGTTCTAACACAGCAGAAGCACGATTAAAGTGGCTACATCCATGGTGTGCTAATTGTTGCTAACTCTCACTGCACATATCCATAATGCAGTAAATAGCCTACTCCTACAGGAGATGAGAAACATAAATGTCAATACATATCAAAATGTCAATATGCACTGTGGGTGGTTAGCGATTGCAAAATGGTGGACCCCCTGAAGGCAAATACAATCTTAGCATTTGAAGGGAGAAGTGTCTTAGCGTGTATTTTGTTTTTTTTCACAAGTATTTATTCAGTATCATGTTGGCTTTGATTTCTGTTTCATTTTGCGTCTATAGCCGCTAAAGATCAATTTTCCATCTGTCATGACACCACCTTTTTGACTAATTGTAAACAAAGTAATTTTACACACATTCAGTAACTGCACTCACACACACACGCACACGCACACGCGCACAAGCACACGCACACGCACACGCACACGCACACGCACACGCACACGCACAAAACAGACGCATGCACGCACACGCACACGCGCGTGTGCGTGTGTTTGTGTGTGCGTGTGTTTGTGTGCGTGTGTTTCCGATTAGTCAAAAATAATTCGGAAGGAGGTGTCAGACACCCACTGTGCAGGAATAAGCTGCAAAGAAATAAGAAATACACAAAAAGGTAAGGGAAATTTACACTGCTGTTCTGTGGATCATTTCATAGAATTTCTTTAGTTTCGATTCATTTCTGCACTTTCTTTTCCCCCACTTATCTTGGTATGTTTCTTACTTGCTTGCTTGCTCAGACACCCCAGACTCTCTATATCTGTCATTTCAATTCGGCTTTTATTCCAAATGTTGTGTTGTACAAAATGAGTGTGTGTATGTGTGCATGTGTGTATGTGTGTATGTGTGTGCAAGTGTCATTCTGTGTGTTTGTTTGTGCGAGTTTCTTTCTGTGTGTGTGTGTGTGTGTGTGTGTGTGTGTGTGTGTGTGTGTGTGTGTGTGTGTGTGTGTGTGTGT
>NC_085857.1:31091395-31093895 GCF_034702125.1 Engraulis encrasicolus
GAGAGATGGGAGATGATGTATGAAATAAATGAATGATGGGGAGCAGAGAGAGTACAGTATGTAATGCTACCACCCCACCCCCCCAACACACACACACACACACACACACACACACACACACACACACACACACACACACACACACACACACACACACACACACACACACACGCACACACACACACACACCACCCCTGACCCTTACACTAGGATACCAGGAGGTGTGTCGAGGGTGTGGATGCTCTGTGTGTGTGTGTGTGTGTGTGTGTGTGTGTGTGTGTGTGTGTGTGTGTGTGTGTGTGTGTGTGTGTGTGTGTGTGTGTGTGTGTGTGTGTGTGTGTGTGTGTGTGTGTGTGTGTGTGTGTGTGTGTGTGCTGTTAAGGGGGTTCCCACCGTTACCATGCAACATCACACATAAACACGAAGACACCCCCCCCCACACACACACACACACGCAATTCCATTTCAGCTATATATAATAGCTATATTTCAGATATGAACTTGGAATCCCTGCCCCATGCAACAGGTGGAAGGGCTGTGCATTCGTACATGCAGTGGACGCATACATTCCACATTAACCATGCAGTGTTATCATTTCGATGTTACTCTTTTATTCCACCACTTTTCTTTCTCTTCTAACCTCCCATACAACATCAATCTCTCCTCTCATGTTTTTTACAGATGTATATATTTCCCCAATTCAAACTTTAATAAATTCACAGACACACATACCCACACCTCCCTCTCAGTTCCATTTCAGTTATTGACATGTGAACTTGAGATTTCATATTCAACAGGTGTAATGACTTAAGTACACGAAATGGACCCACATATTCCACATTCACCAAGCTGTGTTTTTCCCTCAATTTTATTGACTTATTCCTACTTTTTCACCCCACCCTCACTTTTACCACACATTTCTCTTCTCATTTTTTATTTACTGTTTGATATATTTCCCAATTCAAACTTAATCAAATTTGCAGAAGTTGTATCGCTCCCATGGGATTTATGGTTACCGAACACTGTGGTTGCGTTGCCAAGGCCACACTTGAGTGAATATTGAAATACGCACTGAGAATTGGAGCAATGTGCAATCAGAGATAGAGTTGGTCAGAATAAATGTCAGTTTCTATGAAGCTTGTACTGTATTTATAAGATAGTCATTACTCCTAAACTAAACAAGGCAATCCCTTCTTCTTTAGAAAATGGCATTCCTAATTAGAATTCAAGATTGAAACTAAGACAATCCCCCTTTCAGTGAGTTTACGTGTAGCATACCAGCAGTGGTGTAGTCTGCTTTTTTGAAGTGGGTATACTGTATATTTGAGCATTTTTGAAGTGGGTATACTGTATATATTTGTGCTATTCAAAACAATGGACTAATCAATTTTAAGTGGGTATACTGAAACCCCTAAAATTTAGAAGTGGGTATACTCCGTATACCCGCGTTCTACGTATACTACACCACTGCATACCAGTGTATCTAAATTACCCTCATTTCTATTACCAGATGCCTGAAGAAGATCTATGATCGAAACGTTGCTCCAAATAAAGTCTTTTGCAAGCAGTGTGCAGATCCTTTCCCGCTCCCTCATTTCTATTACCACCATTATAATGTTTTTATCCCCCTCCCCAATGAAAATAATAAAAAAGAAGAAAAAAAAGACAAAATGACCAAAAAAAGGAAATTCTCATTATGCCTTCATAATGACAATGACGGCAGTAGCATGTGGGTAAAGCTTTCACACAGAAGTTTGCACACGCTGTCACTTCAAGTTAGAATATGGCCTTTGTATCAGGGCAATGAGTATGAGTGAGTCATGAATGAAAAAAGTACACAAAGTGATATTTACAACATTATACGTAGAAGAAGACTCACCAGTGGCTTGTTATAGGCCTATTATGATATGAAATGTAGTCTGTAAAAGTTTCAAAGTAACATACAACCGCACATAGTATTCAAGTTCTCAAGTTTCAGAGGTAGGGTACAACATTTTCTTTCTCTCCTCTGACTATCTTTCTTTCTCCCTTCCTCTCCTTCACTCCCTTCCTCTGCATGTTCTCTGTCCCTCTCCACAATAACCCAGATAAAGAGAAAGAGCATAATGTTTTCCTTCTTTCATTCTCTCCTCCCACCATCTCTCCTATCTCTCTCTCTCTCTACAAGAACCCAGACACTACAAATATGAGATCTCTCCTTTCCCCCTTTCCCCCTTTCCCCCTTTCCCCCTTTCTCTCTCTCTCTCTCTCTCTCTCTCTCTCTCTCTCTCTCTCTCTCTCTCTCTCTCTCTCTCTCTCTCTCTCTCTCTCTCTCTCTCTCTCTCCATAAGCCAGACTGCTGTGTGTAAAGATCAGATCTCCGGGGAGGGTGGGGCCCTGAGTATCTCAGACTCGACTCACATCAGAGGGAACAGCTATTCCGCATCCCCCAGGGAAATGGATAAGACTGGGGGAGAGATGGGGTGAGAGAGAGAGAGAGAGAGAGAGAGAGAGAGAGAGT
>NC_085857.1:31108895-31121395 GCF_034702125.1 Engraulis encrasicolus
ACGCACACACGCACGCACGCACACAGACACACACACACACACACACAAACACACACACACTCTCTCTCTCACACACACACACACACACACACACACACACACACACACACACACACACACACACACACACACACACACACACACACACACACGCGCGCGCGCGCATGCACACACACACACACACACACACACACACACACACACACACGTACCAAGTTTGACCCCACACTTCGCCTGTCCACCAGGTTCCCAGCTAGTCCTCGTCTGTCCTGCTGTGTGGTAGCACCCCCGGCATTACCCAGACATTAGACATAGTCATCAGACTACAATGGAAACCACCCGTGGCAGCCCAGTGGGGGACATAATGACAGCTCCTTCAGAAGACATTGTAGGACTCAGAGGACTCTGGATTTGAAAACGTTACAGTTTTTTTCCATTTCTAACAAGCTTTTGTCCAATCCTCAGCGACATTTGCAAAACTCTTAACACATTGAATACCGGCGGTGCTCACGGAATTATGTCGTAGAATACCAGTGTTCTAAGCCCTTTTTTGACGTTTTTTGTAGACTCACAGCGTATTATGTGATAGGGCCACTGAAATATGTTATGACTCGTTTGAAAGTGGAGACGCTGCCCTCTTAGTAGGTGAAAACTGTGTGTCTCTACGAGCTTTTATTGCCGAGTAAACCCACGCTAAACCGAAGCGGGTATCCATGGAATTCAGCTACAATCGGAGATATTGAGGTTTTTGTGAAGGGTGCGCTTCTTCAGAATGTGACGAGTTTGAAAGGGGACGAGTTGGTTTTAATCACAATTTGGTGCAAGGTTAGCTCTGACACGCATCTTCCTGCTCGCCAAGACACACCCCCTGCTCTATACCACTACGACACCGGCAATCAAAGCCCTTCGAAATCCACGTTTTTCACACAGACTGAACACAAACTCTTTGCATACATGCAGAAGGTCGGACATTTGCTAAAATAGTTCCCGATGACTCCCGAAATAATAGCCCAACATTGACAACAAATCCCAATGATATGATGCTTAGATGTAGCCCATCCGATCCATATGTAGCCATCTATGCTAGCTTCTGGCTTTTCACATACAGGAAGACAGTTCAACATGGGGGTGAATAATCAAATAAACGTATCTGATTGGCGATCAAACTTCCAAATCGGAGCGCATTACTCCAATTACAATTCGGGTGCCATTTTGATCCAAGGATCTGGTAAAGGTAGCAAGCCCAGAAAGTTCAAGATACTCCTAGCACGATATACAATGGTCTCTGTGTTTACCTATTGCGTGAAGTCAGACACAATACACGCTACCGATCGTACTAGGGAAACAACAACATAGCACGATTCACGAATACGGCAGCACACCTCCTGCTCTGTCACACAACGACACCGGCAATCGATGCCCTTTGAAATCCCCGTTTTCATGTGGACTGAACACAAACTCTTTGCACACATGCAGAGGGTGAGACATTTACTAAAATAGCTCCCAATGACTCCCGAAATAATAGCCTAACATTGACAATAAATCCAAATGATATGATGCTTAGATGTAGCCTAGCCCATCCGATCCATATGATATGTAGCCATTCTAGCTTCTGGCTTCGATTCCCTGATTGTCGCTCCCAACGCATGACGCTCCCCGGTCGGCTCGCTCCCACTAGCCAGACTATCGATCCCACCGCCATATAACGGAGCTAGTGGACTACACGTCCGGGAGCGATCTCAGTTGGGAGTGTCCATCTACCTCCCCTGGCTTCTCACATACAGGAAGACACAGAAACTTATCTTTTTGGCGATCAAACGTCCAAATCGGAGCGCATTACTCCAATCACATCTCTACTCGGGTGGCATTTGGATCCAAGGATCTGGTAAAGGTCTAGCAAGTCCAGAAAGTTCAAGATACTCCAGGCATATAATGGTCTCTGTGTTTACCTATTGCGTGAAGTCAGAGACAACACATGCTACAGTGACCATACTAGGGAAATCAATGCAGGCAGCGCTCATTAGGAGCCTATTACAGATAGTCTACGGTAGGCGACATGGGTTGGCATCCAGACATCTTGGTAAGTTAAATTAAAATATCCAAATCATAACACTCAAACATCATAACAATCAAACAACTTTTGACTGCAAATGTTGTCATTTATGTCCATCACAGAGCTACCAAAATCACATATATTGTCCATTGAAGGGTGTAGATTCAAAATATGATATTTAAATGCAAAAACGTATTGTTACGTTTTGGTATAGAACGCATGGGCGTGAAAAACGCATTATTACGTCGTCGGTACTCAATGTGTTAATACAGTTAGCACACCAAGGGCTTTCCATTGCCATACAGTTGACACATTACATGCCTTTTTCACACAATTAGCAGTCAATGAATGCATTTCTTTGTGTATATTTAACAGTGTATGCTTTTGAGAGGAAAATGAAGTGTTTGGCCAATTGTGCTTGGTAGGTGGTAGTCTGTGTTAAGAGTTTAGAAACAGTATCCAAAGTATGGGTAAGAGCTTGTTAGCAATTGAAAAAAACTGTAACTCATTCTCCATGCAGTGCTGTGCATACGGTAAGGCGGATAAAACCGCAGAGCAAAAAAAGAGATCAGACTACAATGATAACCACCTTTGGCCTCATGACAGGGAACTCATGAGTGCCCGGTCACTCTGCAGTACACACTGTATGACAATGCAGAGTAAAGCAGAATACAAAAAATGAAAAGAAAAAATGGTCTATGTCTACTCAATCTCTCAATCTTTGATGATATCAAGAGGAATGATTGACAGATTCAATTTAGCCAGCATTCTGTAAACTTCTCCTCAGGACCTGTTCTTGTTTTAAAAACCTGCAAACTGCCATGAGACACGAAGCCTCACTTTTCGTTCTTTCAAGTTCACTTCTCTCTTCCCGGAGATGCCGCATGGTCATGGGCAGAGCCATGGAAGTAAGAGTAACGGTAGGGACACATACACACAAATTTGCGAACTTTGCCATTCATTCCTATGAGAGAGGCGAAGGCAAGCGATGGCAAGCGAAAGCAAGCGAACAGGGGCGAAGCGAAATTATTAAAGAAAGTTTAATGTTATGCAAATGAGGAGTGAATTCGCCTGCCGCGGCCCAATTAAATCAACAACATAACTGTTCCATTCCATTTGATTCGCCGCGACGACCTGATGACGGTTGGATTTCGCCTCTCTTCGCTTCGCTTGCTTCGCCTCCTATGTGTCCCTACCGTTAGAGGCTAATCCTATTGACTTCAGTGTTCTTATGTTACACAACAATGGCGGCCTATGCAGCCTTTCATACACAGACCGCCACCGACGTAAAATAGTTCCAAAATAGTTCCAAGAAGTCAGTGTCGAACACAGAAAGTGCCGTAAAGGTAAACGTCATTCATTGAAATTCATTTGAACTTCATCTTTTTGGTTGACATGTAGTGGGTTCTGTGTTACTCTCTAGTTAAAAGACAGCCGCTGCCTAGAATTATTTGAATCGACGTGAATCATGTCACCAACCCACTTCCTGTACAACCCGGTTGTCACAACTCTGTTGCCATGGCTCTGGTCCTAGTGGTCATCATAACGCCAGCTCGTATAGCCATAACACATGATATCACTGGAAAGAGACCTACACAAGCCTCAATTAGCATGCTTTGTAACTGTGGTAACCTTTATGGTTACAGATAGGCCTATATAGTAACTTCAAAAAGCCATCCGTCTATTTTGGTCAGCCCTGCAAAATGCATCAGTCACACTAACTTGATTCACTACAAAGCACACTAAACACTAGACGCGTTTAAGGGATTTTTTTTTCTGTTTCCTCACCCTGTAAAATGCATCAGCTACACCGGTTTACCTCAACACAATGTGCACACTGCATAGTAAACTACCAGAGTGTTTTGGACTCCCCTCTAGGTTCAACCCTTTTAAAAACGCATCAGTTACAGTAGATTTATTCACTACAAAGCAAACTATAGAGCAGTGTTTCCCAACCTTTTTTGTCTTGTGTACCCCCTAAGCATTTTCGTTGTGCCATGAGTACCCCCTAAGTCATTTTTTATATCGCTTTCTCTGTCCCAATGTAACTAAGCTCCATGTATTTGTTAAAATTATATTTTTCCAAGTACCCCCTGCAATGTGCTCGCGTACCCCTAGTGGTACACGTACCCCTGGTTGGGAAACACTGCTCTAGAGGAAACAAACGTAGCATTCCGGACTCTCGCCCTAGGTCTCGGTTCGCCCGGTGAAATGCATCAGTCACACTCAGTTACACTAATTCACTACAAAGTGTGCTACGCAGTGAATGAAGTGTGCGGTTTGGGACGCACCCTAGACCTTTGGTTTAGCTCTATGCACTCATAAGCTTAAACATGTGCAGTAAGTCTCTCCAACCACAGACCTGAGTTTACACTGGATTAGTGGGAGGGATTGCTGGAACAAGTGTGTGTGTGTGTGTGTGTGTGTGTGTGTGTGTGTGTGTGTGTGTGTGTGTGTGTGTGTGTGTGTGTGTGTGTGTGTGTGTGTGTGTGTGTGTGTGTGTGTGTGTGTGTGCGTGCGTGCGTGCGTGCGTGCGTGCGTGTGTGTGTGCGTGTGTGTGTGTGTGTGAGTGTGTGTTTGTGTTTGTGTGTGTGTGTATGTGTGTGTGTGTGTGTGTGTGTGTGTGTGTGTGTGTGTGTGTGTGTGTGTGTGTGTGTGTGTGTGTGTGTGTGTGTGTGTGTGTGTGTGTGAGGTATGGGGGAGGGTGTCATCCTACAAAGACAGATGTGTTCTTTAAGTGAGCAGGAGACGTTCTACATCTCCCTTTCCATCCCATACCACACACACACATAAATACACACATACACACACGCACGCACGCACGCACGCACGCACGCACGCACGCACGCACGCACGCACGCACACACACACACACACACGCACACACACGCGCGCACACGGCAAACACAGAGAGCAAGGCCATGCTCACAAGCCACTTGAAAAGTCCTGCACTAAAACTTTCCTCTGAGGCCAGAGAAAGAGGAGTGTGTGCGTGTGCGTGCGTGCGTGCGTGCGTGCGTGCGTGCGTGCGTGCGTGCGTGCGTGCGTGCGTGCGTGCGAGTGAGAGAGGGAGAGATAGACAGACAGACAGACAGACATACAAACAGCAAGCTACGCAGAAAGTCACAGATAGACATACAGAGACAGTAAGAGAGAAAAAACATTGACAGATTGAAAAAGAGAAAAAAATCTGGAAGAACAAGAGAAAGAAAGAGAGGACAAAGACATGCTACTCTGTTAACTAGGGCTGGGCGATTCACCCTGAAAAAAAAATCTAGATTTTTTCATTACCAAACTCGATTCACGATTCACGATTCGATTCAATGCCCCCCTGTGATGCTGTGACTCTGCGTCTTCACATCACGTGACTGAGTCACATGACCACCAGCCAGGAAATGGCTGCCATTGTTTTTAATGTTTGAATGGACCATGATTATACCAAGAACTGAGATCGCTAAAATGTTTGCTTTTAACCTTTACTGTTCACCATGTGGATTACTGACACCTTGGACTGCTTTTAAACACCTGCTTTTAAACATGTGAGTGATTTCCCTGCGAGAGGGTGAGTGCACGCACCAAACTCGCAACATTGTTTCAATTGTTTGTTTGCAATGCCGTTTTACCACCTATCGAAATGCTAACATGTTTTAAAATGTCCAGTACTTTCAATAACAACAAGTAGACGGTCTATTTTCAATCTTTGATGTTTATTAATAAAAGTGAGGTTAAGAGTATCAGTAAAACAAAGTAGAGTCTCAAAGTGTTTACCTTTCTCCCGGCATCTCTGGCTGCAGTGTTAAAGGGGCGCGCACCTCCACTGTCATGCCTGATATACCGTGGTTGCCGAGTGGGGCGCGTTCGCGCACTGCGCTCGTGCGTGAGCTCAAAATGGTATTGTCCAATTTAAATTAATATTCGCTCCTAAAGCAATTTGGTTTTAATATTATGGTATGAATATGATGTGTACTTTTCCTGTATTAGGAACATTTCTTGCCTTTTCAGTGAATGTCTTTACTTTGGCTAGAAAAGTCTTTTCTGTATTTTTAACCCCTAGTTTGCTGTAATTTTGGTTTGTTCCAATTAATAGGGGAAATTGATCTGTCTTGAAAATGTCCTGTTTGTTCAGTCTTTCGAAGGCCAGCCATGCGTGCACACTTATGTTAGTGAGAGCCTCGACTCAGTACAGTGAGTCACTGTATTGCACGAAGTTAGTTTGATTTAACTTTCGTTGCTTAAACTTTTTGTTAGTTATTTTCTCTCTTTTCTTTTGACCCTCGTGTCATTGTTTGTTTATTTGCATTTTTGAATTTAGTTTATTCTCACTGTAAATATGTGCACGGATTTTGGCTGTGGAAAAAAAATAAAAACAACCATCAACTTTTGCGCAAAACCTTCTTGTGGACCTGCATCTCTGCCAGACTTGCCTGTCACGACTACACATCTTCACCCCCCCCCCCCCCCAAAAAAAAACAAAAAAACTTGTTGAGCTCTCTAGGCCCCAACGTGGTGTGTGTGTGTGTGTGTGACAGAGAGAGACAGAGAGACAGAGAGAGAGAGAGAGAGAGAGAGATTGAGAGAGAGAGACAGAGAGAGAGAGAGAGATTGACAGAGAGATTGAGAAGTAGGCTCTGTTTGTGTGGCGGTGCCTCTGGTGTGTGTGAGTGAAGCCTACTCGGACTGGACCAGTTTATATGGACATGGGGTAGCCTATAGCAGGGGTTTTCAAAGTGGGGCCTGGGGACGCCTGGGGGGCGTGAGAGGATGCCAGGGGGGCCGTGGCAGATTGGCAGGGAAAATATAGCAAAATTAATTGAATGACCTAAAATAAACCAAAAATAGGCTTAAATCCCAAAGGAATATTTTTTTCTTTACAATATTTATGTATTGTGCTTTCTGTAGTACCTGAATGGTCTTAGGAATACACAAACTTTATCAAGGTGTGAGACTGGGTGCACAGAAAAAAATAGTGTGGCACGTCCCATGTCAGGGGGGGCTTGGCTGTATCTACCTGTATGTGGAGGGCTCATAGTAAAGTTTGGGAACTCCAGGCCAAAATAGCCTGATGTAATTTATCTCAGAACATTGCTAATAGAAATGACCAATTGGGATTACATTGAAACATCTCAGAGAAAGAACAAAAAATGTGAGGGGTAAACCCTCAGGCACTGTTGAGATTTGTCGTCACGTGCCATCCATCCCCACAATATATTAATGATGCATTATAGTATGGAGGCTCTTGTCCCAGATGAACACATTTAGCAATTGGCTGCTGGTTTCCCATCAGAGCCCATAGTAATGCGTCTGAATACATATCGATGCATCTGAACACTGCTGCGTTAACACATCGAAAACATTTTGGAGCAACACACTAAAACATGCTTACTTCAAGACGGTAGCCTAACGTTTGCAAGCCTGCCCTGAGTAGATTAGATATCGCGTTTCATGCATTTAATCAGACATCAGCGCATTCGCACAGGATTAGAACTAGTTTTACAGCCGGTAATTTCTCCAGACTGCAACAGGTGGTAAAACTCTCGGCGAAGTTTACCGATATCGCCGCTATCTTTACTGACATGGCGCGTTCAGACGCGGTTACTTTACCACAAGTCTCCTAACTAATCCCATCCGATCCGAGTAGTAGGGCTTTAGAGAGAGGAGAGAGAGCGTGCGAGAGTGCTCCGGTTGCTTGGGTGTGTGTGTGTGTGTGTGTGTGTGTGAGAGAGAGAGCGAGAGAGGGAGGGAGAGAGATTCCTTTCAACTCACATATGTTGGTTAAGATCATACAGGCGAGGAAGCAGCGCATCCAAAACTTTAAGCATATGTTGAAAACCTCTCTTCTCTGCCGAATAAATTGGAAGCATATCGTAGTAGGTAGTTCTAGGCTAATTGCATCCGTGATTGCTTTCCACCTTGCTCCACTCTTGTGGTAGGGGTAGAGTAGTTTGTTTAGCATTTTCTCCGCGAGATGTTTTCGTTTCAAATATTGAAACATGCCTGTAGTCCGGCTGCTACGACGTACAGCTTATGACAACACTGTCATTCACAATTTACAAAGTGGTAGGTTGTTTAATTCATCATTGGCAAAACGATAGGAGGTAGTGTCACCTTTTTTGATATTCCTCACCCGTTTCACTATATTTCTGTCAAACCATTTCACTCACCACGTTTGTTTGTGCATGTAATGGGGGAGGAGACACAGAGAATGCACTAGGTAGGCTAGACCTACGTCTTCGCCAAGTGGCGAACGTAATGCAATGCGCTGTGCGCTTGGGTACATCAACTGACAGATGATTTAAAAAAAAAAATCGTATAACGCGATTTCTCAAAAAACAAATCGATTTGACGTTCAAACTCGATTTTAAAATCACATCGATTTTTTGCCCAGGCCTACTGTTAACACACAGGTTATTCATTCACATCCTGTGAGATTCCATAGTAACCTTCAATATAATAGATGGCTACAAGAGAGAGAAAGAGAGAGAGAGAGAGAGAGAGAGAGAGAGAGAGAGAGAGAGAGAGAGAGAGAGAGAGAGAGAGATAAAGATAAAGATGGAAAGATAGAGATATAGAAAAAAAGGGAACAAGAGAAGGAGGGAGGGGGAGAGATAAAGCAGTACACTACCAGGCAAATCAACAAATTCCTCCCTCATGTCCCAAACACTGAAACTCTTACTTGGCAGAGGTGGCAGAAAAACAAACAAATAGGTGCACGCGCACGCACGCACACACACACACACGCGCACTCACTCACACACACACACACTCTCTCACACACACACACACACGCACGCACACACACACACACACACACACACACACACACACACACACACACACACACACACACACACACACACACACACACACACACACACACACACACACACACACACACACACACATACCAATACTTTTTGCACCGTGAAGAAAAGGTCATGTAAAAGTCAGGTGGGGGGAGGGGGTGTGTGATGTCTACCAAAAAGACTTTGCACCAATGCAACCACAGGTATTAGTCATCCTGCTCTGGGCAGTTGGTGACTTGTAAGAGATTACAAGCTGATGCCCAATTTTGTTTTTTGACGGCCAATATTTTAAAAGGAAACTGACCGATAGTACCAGAAAAAGGTGTCCTTGGGAACTCTTTTATCTGTTGAGATTCAGACGTGCTTTTTATATGTGTTTTACCTTTTCATGTCTTTGTTTCTGTTTCTGGTTTTCTTTTCCTTGTGTGTCTCCATTCACCCTGCTCGGGTGACCTTAAAGCGAGATTACAAGTTCGTCCAGTGTTTTAAATGTGAGCTGACAAGATATAGGGTGGCTGCAAAACATGTCTTTGTCCAGTCGATTATCAAACAAGATGCAGAAAATCATTTTTACGTCTCGGTTACCTTTTTTTATTCGATTGTTTCTATTTTCTCCTTGCGAAGCTGTGATTTTCTTTATTCCTAAATTAAAAGGTAGTTGCCCTTCTCTGGACAGATGCTGACCTTACAAAGAGATTAAAGTTGACGCCCAGAGTTGGGCGATGACAAGATCGCAGCGAGATCGAGATTCAGAGATGTATCGTCATGTACGTTACCTTTTTTCCGTCTGTCATTATTTTGTTTCTTTTCAACAATGACTCACCACATCTTGGCCACTGATATGAAAGTGATCTTAAAGTTGATGGCTAGTCCATTGTTTTAAATGGTAGCTCACCAACAGACAGTGTCCTTGTCCAGTATTTTATCCAAAGAGATGCAGACATAAATCTGTATTTACGTGTAACCTGTTTTTACACCTTTGTTTTTTTGTTTTTGTTTTTCTTCTCGTCTGTGTAAGTAATAGGTTAGCCTTTCTGCTCCAGTCAGTTGCTGACCTTTAAAAAAAAAACTTTACATCCAGTCCAATGTTTTAAATGGGCACTGAAAAGCACAATCAGAAGGTGTCTTTGTTCTGTCCTTTATCAGATGATCAAATACATTTCTCTGACTCTGTTCCTCTTATCTCATTTTTCTCTTGATTTTGTGTTTGAAATAGAAATCTGACCGAGAGCAAAGAGAAAGTGTCCTTGCCAACTTATGCCGAGTCTTTTATTATCAGATCAGACTCAGACGCACATTACTTTTTTTTCTGTTTCTTTGTTTTTGAAGTAAGCGGCAGTAAGTCCAGTGTGTCTGTTGGGATCGGCCAGACAGCAGCGGAGAAGGTGCCCTTGCCAAATCTTATCAGATTTAGAGTCATACATTTGGGCCTGTTCCTTTTGTTTGTTTCTTTCGTTTTCATGTTTTTCTCTGTTGGTTCTCTCCCCATGCACTCAGTAGTCCATTTCCCCTGTCTTTAGGTGCATCGTGGGCAGCAAGTGCAGAGGGCGCACACAATAGCCCCCCGAAATAGACACATTGGGTGGTGACTGGGGGGGGCCGCTGATCGCAATGCATGAAGCAGGCGTTGCATTCAATGCATTTCCTAATGCTAAGGTGTAGGAAATGGATCGTTCTCAATTTTTCTTCTTTCTTGTTGTTTTCTCTTTATTTTAACATTGCAGGGACTGACATGACAGACGTTTCGGCTGCTCAGAGCCTTCAGGAAAGAAAGAAGAAAAATTGAGTGCGACCCATTTCCTACTACTAGATTACTTCAGAGACGCACCAACAAGACGGAAGAGCGCGGTGTGTGGAAGACAACTTAATGCTAAGGTGTGTCATACCATTTACACTGGCGACTAGGGTTTAATATTTTTCCCGAAAATGGCATGAATCAAATCCCGGGATAGGACGACCCATTTCCCGGGAATCCCGGGAAATCCCGGGGTTTTTTTTTTTTCTTTTCTCCTCCCATTTTTTGATCTACGGTAGTCATGTAGGGGCTATAATTCAACTGTTCCTCCCAAACTGGCATTTGTATCAAGTTGTTAGTGTTTGTATCATTATTGGGAGAAAAGAATTAAGATTAAGCTCTACTATCCACCAACACAATCATAATAATGAAGTGTAAGATGATAACTTATGCGCAGCATGCAGCGCTTATCAATGACGGGCGGATTGTTGGTGACGGTGACACCAAGTCGCCTGCCCGTCCCCCAATTCCGCCCGCCTACTTATTATAGCCTATAGGCTATAGGCCTACTAGTTAATTATGTGTCCACTGTTTAAGTCAGGAATGGATATCGACATGATACGGAGTTTGTATGCTTAATATTTGAAACGGTGATGACATTTAAAACCGAGTCAAACGGCCATAAACAGCATTGCAATGAAGGGTGTCGTAACGGCAGATGGAACTTTAATTTCACGACGACATTCTGGCTATAAACTCGCCCTGGCCGCTTCCCTGTTTCACTTTAGGACCAAAAGTAGCCTATTCAACCGTTTCCACAGTTCCTGCATCGGTAAAGCCAGGACTACACGTGTGAACCAAATCAACACAACAGCATGAAGGAATAATACACGGAAATACAGACGTGACCTGAAATCAAGCGGGCGGAATTGGAGCCTTTCGCCAGAGGGACTCACTAGTTTGACGCCGTGTCGCCCGAGAGGGCTGTTCTTGCGCCTAAACTAGTGAGTCCCTTCGCCAGAGAAGCTAGATTTTGGACATGCTGGACGTTATCGCCAAATTACGATAGAAAGGACAACCAATGTTAGCTAATATTGCTCATTACCTCATCTACACAGTTGCCGCTATCCAAAAATATACGAGAGCATAATTAAATAGTATTTGAAAGAGTGATATTATCACGTTTTCAGTGAAGTGATCAGTGAAGTGGGCGGAATTTGGCGACCTTACTATTATAATTCACTCACACAAAGTGCATTTCGCACTGTCATTGTCCAATTTCAGAAAATGCCTGCAGGCAAAACTGGCAGCAGAACCAGACATTGCTGAAAAGGTCCTGTAGCCTACTGCTGCTGAGCCTGAAGTGTTACCAAAGATTCTCTATTCTAAACCGTCTCTGGTGTTACCGCTGCTAGATTGCACTGTTGCTTACTGTTGCTAGGACAACAAATAGACACGCACTTAATTTTTTTTCCCGGTTTCCCGTCATGGCTTTCCCGGGAAACGGGAAATTGTTTTGATCAGATTTCCCGGGAATCCCGGGTCCCGGGATTAAACCCTACTGGCGACTAGGGTTCGATTCCGGCCTGAGGTAGTTTGCCGATCCTTCAGCCTCAATCTATCCCCATTTGTTTCCAGTGTCTCTCTCTCTCTCATTATCCTATCTCAAATAAAGGCATACAAGCCCGAAAATACCTTTTAAAAAAGTAAGATTAAGAGGGACACGCATGGGTAATTGAAAGACTGCCTACGACCTACTTTATATAAGCCCACACAATTACTTTAGAATGGCAACACAGTCGAAGAGGGGGAAGAAGGGAAGACAGTACGTTGCTATAAAGTGTCTGCAACAAGTTAAGAACAATAACTGTCATGTCAATAAAACGCATTGTGTTAAGACAGATACAGT
>NC_085857.1:31131395-31136395 GCF_034702125.1 Engraulis encrasicolus
AGAGAGGGAGAGCTAAAGAGGGGGAGAGGGACTACACTTTAATGTTTTACAGCAGCACGCCCAGGGATGGATTACTGCAAGGGCCTACCGGGCCCAGGCACAGGGGCCCAAGAGTTAAAGGGGCCCTGAAGCCCAAGCCTCTATACGTATTTCCATTCTCATATTTTCTTAAAATCCACACTTTTCACGAATGTATTTTTTTACATTTTCCCAGTGGAAAAACCAGGGGCCTCTAATAGGGTCTCTAACATCTGGTCTGGTTTTTTTTGTAAATGAGCAACATCCATAGATGGGGGGGCCTTTCTTGTTGTCTGGCCCAGGGGCCCATGGAGTCGCAATCCGTCCCTGAGTACCCCACTCACATCCCTCCCCTCTAATACCAGTCACTTTGTGTGGCTAATGACTGTAGCTAATAGGTCATGCTAATAGACGGGCCTCCATGGGAATGCTAATTCACTATCCCGAGGGGGAAGGGAGGTGATGGTGGTGGTGGAGGAGGAGGAGGGGGAACCCTTCTCAGATATCGGGCCTCACACTGTGTGTTGGAGGGATCATCATGGTTCGTAACACTCATTTTCCTTATTTCCACTCGCCCACTTTCTGAAGGTGTCACCTGCGGTCGACAAATTGAATTCACAGCTAGCTAGAGAGAGAGAGGGAGGGAGGGAGCGAGAGATAGGGAGAGAGAGAGAGAGAGGGATGGAGGGAGGGAGAGAGAGAGAGAGAGAGAGAGAGAGGGAGAGGGAGGGAGAGAGAGAGGGAGAGGGAGAGGGAGAGAGAGAGAGAGAGAGAGGGAGAGAGAGAGAGAGAGAGAGAGAGAGAGAGAGAGAGAGAGAGAGAGAGAGAGAGAGAGAGAGAGAGACTGTTGGAGACCGACTTGCGCGTCTTGTGCGACACAGAATTTTCTTCCCCCTTAGCAGCAGTGTCAATTTATAGGCTAGCGGTGGCTAATACTGGGGGTTCCTCATTATAAAAGTTGGCCTGCACTGCCGCACAATATATCAGATAGCTTTCCACAGGCAAGGAAGCTGTTATAAGGCTTTTGGGAATGCTACCGACTGAGGCAAAGTATGTAGGCAGTTTCATTTTCTCTAAGAGATATTTTATTTTTAAAGCTAGGGGGCTGTGATAATCCCTGGGAATGTTGTAAAGTGAATAACAGAATCTGAGAACAGAATTTTCTTTTTATTATACTTCACTTTTAGAGGCAGTGAGTGTGTTCGTCTGTGGGACGTCTAGCAACTGTGTAGCCTGGAGTGTTTTCTCTGTGCGTAAATGAAATGCCAGCTTATTTTTCTACATGGAGAACTTTATTTTACCATTTAAATTGGTGATATTGAAGCAGTGCAGTGCTCTCCTGGGGTGCATTTCTCAAAACCAAAGTTGCTTACTACATTAGCTACTTTATTGCTTTCAATGCATTTTGCCATTGACAACTACCAGTGTTGCTAACAGGCTAACAACTTCTCTTTTGATAAATGAACCCCTGTAATGTTTCCAAATAAGACAAAACTCTGGCTGTGTTATGTTGTTATTTTAAATACAAGGCAGTAGGGTTCACTGAGTTTATTGGCTGAAATGTAGTAACTCTAATCAATGGAGCTCTTTTGGTGAAGAGACTGTATCAATTTTCTGCTTTAAAAGATACCTGAAACAAAACATTCTGTTGCCAAGAACACTTCAACTTCAGAGAACAACATGAACATACAGTATATCAGGGCTATTCAATTAGAATTTCATCTGGGCCACATTTCGAAACCAAGAACTGCAGTCGGGCCGCACATTTTCAGACATCACGACCACTGAAATGACACTTAAAATCAGTAGTCTACAAACAAATTTGAAACATGTTCCTCTAACCTAAAACTTAACCACATTGAATGTGAATGTATAAGACAAGCAGAAGATTCACAAGCAAATAATGTGTTGTACTGCAGTAACAAAACTGAAATGTATACTGCTTCAGTTGAGGGTCATGTCTGGGCCGCATGTGGACTGCATCTGGGCCGCATGTGGCCCTCGGGCCTCCAATTGAATAGCCCTGCAGTATATGAACACATTATAATGCATTGATAAAGAACATATACAACATTATTGTTTATTGTAGTTATGGTTTATTTGATGGGGACAGAGAGGCCTACAAACATAAAGCATCATTGCATGTGCAGCCTTATCGATGCCTGTCGTTGTAAGTTTTCTAAAATAATGCATAAGAAACCATTTAGAAGAGTGTCCTATCCATTCATTCCCTCCAATTATCCATCTTCACAAACAACTGTACAATGAAGAGGGTGTTAGGAAAGTATTCTGAACTTTTGTTTTTTTAAAGGATCAATAAAAGGCATCTACTCTACGGTAGTCTACTTTGCCGACAAGAAACTTTAAAACCTAAGACTTGACAGTCACTGAAGTAGCAGCCCTACTTTTGAACAAATCACACGCCACAAGCTGTTCCACTGCACTCCGCTTCTAAAACTGAAAGAAAGAATGACAATTCCTTTTTATCACTGCAATCTCTCTTCTTATCACACTCCCTTGTCATACATCCATTCATCCATCTCCCTTAAGCTCTGCTTTGTCAAGGAAAATTGAAGCCGTCTTCACCGCCAACTGTTGTGTGGGGGGGGGATTAAAAAGAAGGAGCTGTCAGCATTGCTCAAGGGGGAAAATTCTGAAGGCTTTACCTCACACGCCCAAATCATGTATTTAGCTTGAGTGGCTCTAAAAGGCACGTAGGTGCAAACACACCCACAGGCGATAAGTGTTCCGCTCCTGATAATGACCCAGATTCTTCCATGAGGTGAAAACAAGGGGCTTACTTTTTTGTCAGCCCAGGAGGTTCTTGTTCTGACAGGCATCTGCCACAGCCTAGGCATGAACTCCAAGTTCAGCAGCAGTTGGTGGGTGAGTGGAATGGAATGGAATGGCGTGGAGGGGAGAGTAGAGTAACACTTTAATTTAGGGATACATCTATAAGCACTAATACATACAATGTTAATGCCTGCATCAGTAACTTGTAAGGCATGTACTAAGCAAACGCTAAGGCCTACTAGGTCCTTACTAAGGTTGAATTGGTAATAAATCCCTTATTGTGCATGTGCAACAAGACATTTGCGAATACATGCCTAACAAATGTTTGATTTTGCTTTGTACATGCCTTATAAGTTACTTATACAGGCACATTGTATGTATTAGTGCTAATAGATCAGAGGCGATTCCTCTTTGAGTACAAGGGAGGCGCAGCCTCCTGTCCAAAATCACGGAGAATAGTATGTAAACTAATGCTTTACACGACTTAATAACATTGCTATTTCAGACCCAGCTCCATAGAAAATACATGTGCTCAATTTAGAGATTAACCAATCTGTAATAAGATCCCGAGGCTCGCACGAGTTTTTTTTTTCCGCTCATGACAACGCAAGCGAGTCGAGTCTCAATGGACTTCAACGGCATGTGGGATTGTGCGCTTTTTCAATGGCAAAATGCTAAACGGTCATTGGCTATTGCCGTGAATTTTTTTTTATTTTGAGACTGAGCCTCACTGGGAGTGAATGGAGAAGAGAGAGGAGGGGGGAGGGACCGGAGACTGAAGTTCCGACTTGTGATTGGGTGAACCCCGTGTCAGTAGGCTACAGTAGTTGATTTCATTTCGAAATGCGGATATGTTATTAATTTGACTGAGAAGTTTCGTCGTGGTAACCAGTGGGGAAGCTATTCATTGCGGTGTAGGCTACTCCAGTTTTGTGTTCTTGTAAACCTAGTGTTGCGAATAAAGTCTTAATAGCACGTCCTTATCCTTTTTAATCTCCCAAGTTGAGGTTGCACTTTTCGTTAGGGCTAGCTTGCAAGAAAGCTAGAAAGCTAGAGAGCTATGCAAAATGCCAAGCATTGTGGATTAAATTCTGGCGAATTCCAGTCGTCCTTATGAGGAGAAAATGAATATCAAGGAGCAGAGCAGAGCACTGCCTAATATTGACTTGGTGAAAAAGGTAGGGAAGAACAACCGTTTCTGCGAATTCCAGTCGTCCTTATGAGGAGAAAATGAATATCAAGGAGCAGAGCAGAGCACTTGGTGAAAAAGGTAGGGAAGAACTGAACAACCGTTTCTTTTGAGCTTTCGTCCCGTGAGTGGCGAGTCCTTGTTTCCTACTGTGTTGGCAATGTCTGGTAAATAATTAAAGATTTTGCGACCTCTAGTGGTAAGTTAAGCCGTGCACCCAGTAATGAACAAAGACAACGAAGGCAAACTCAATCACATCATTATGTGGCGGAGGTAGGCCTAATGATAATAATAATAATAATAAAAAAAAAAACATTTCCCTATGAATAGGCTACAAGGGGGATAATGATTAATGATTAACACATTTGTTTCAACAAGAGTCCTTTAGTGTGTGAGGCCATATGTGGCTCAGGACCAATGTAAGATGTGTGTCAAAATTGACCCCCCCCCCCCCCCTTTTTTTTTGCGTTCTGGACATATTGTAATTGAACAGCCTCCCCTGTTTGACAGACTACCAGCCGCCACTGTAATAGATGTATCCCTAAAATAAAGTGTTACCGAGAGTAGCTACTGTACCTGCCTGAGGAACGTGGCAGGGATCATTACAATGAACAACACTATGTAGGAGATTCTAACAAGACATTCCTACAAGTCAAGACACAGCACAATACAATATACAAAAAGAGAATCAACAGGGAAAGGGACAAAAGGGCCAGTTGTTCCAAGCCCAGGGAGAGGGGGCCCCAGAATGAGGTCCCCACTACATTGTATTGTGTGGGCAGGCCTTTCAAATGTCTTTCGTCCCAGGCCTGGTCTTGCACAAACCCACCACCTACGACATACAGTACTTTACGTAGAGAGCAGGGCTTGACACTGGCACCTGCCAACCAGCCAAATTCTGGTAAAACTTGCCTATGGCTAGTAATACTTTCAATGCCACTAGCCATGTTGGCTGGCAGCTTATTTCTTATACATACGTATCATCGTAGCCTACATTCTG